>NW_027285479.1:0-40000 GCF_040894005.1 Engystomops pustulosus | reverse complement strand
TCTGATAAATGCACGCCTTCCTGGAGGGCAGCGCTCTTGGGCACGTATTAGCTCTAGAATTGCCACAGTTATCCGAGTAGCACATCATCAATGCGGAACGATCAAAGGAACCATAACTGATTTAATGAGCCATTCGCAGTTTCACCGTAAAGAATAGTCAGTACTTAGACATGCATGGCTTAATCTTTAAAACAAGCATATACTACTGGCAGGATCAACCAGGTAGCCGAGCTCTGAGGGGTAGACTCTTGGAGTCAGGCTCCGTGAGCTAATGGGAACGCTCGTTGCTGCTGCTGCTACCGCAGCGCTTCTCCGCCGCCGGAGAAGACCTCGCAGACAACATTGGATGGAGCTTAGGGCAGGGGGGCAAGAAAGATGCTCTCGGTCCCTTCCAAGGACCCGAAAAAGCCTTCCCTTCCCCTCCCTCTCGCAGTCGCTGGCTTTCCCCACTCAGTTCAGCCAAGAAGTGGCGCTCGACTCTCACCTCCATCAGCACCTCCGAAGCTCGGACAGCTCCTGTAGGCTGCGCATAGAAGGAAAGCATTGGACGCTCAACTTCAGCACCTCGAGTGTCGGACAGCTCCACCACCACCTCTCCACACTGTTAAGCGAGAGAGACGATAGGAGCCGTCGCGACGTACCCATGCAGCGCCGCCCGCCAACGCACAGAGGAGCGGAGGGGATCGGGCGCCAGGTCCGGGGGAAGGCTGGGAGGGAAGCTACGGCGCTGCTACCCAGCTTTCAACCCTGCGGGACCGGTGCTCCGCTCCTATCGCTCCGGCGAACAGGGTCCGCTACGCTTTCAACACCAGCGCCCGGCAGAGGGCTTGGAGAAGGCTCGCGCGGATCCTCGGTTCGGATCGCCTGGCTTCGCGGGAGCGGCCTTCGGCTAGGGCCGACGACGGCCGGACCGAGCAGATTTGGACCGGGGTGCGGGGCGAGTACCTGCCTCTCTCACGAAGGGAGTGTCACCGGTAAGAAGCCTCTTCCCACGTCTGCTTGCCGACTTACGCTCGCCCCGACGAGAGGCCCAACCGAAAGAGTGGAAAGGGGCAGAGATTTCCAGGGTCGCCCCACCAGGGATGCAATACCCCAGTGCAGACAGTCGGCCCTGCCCCGAACCTACTCGGTGGTTTGAAGGTTAACCTCTTGGGGAAAAGCAGCGATTCGCCTCGCGGTGCGTGCCTCCGCGGATCTAAACCCCCTCGATCGATGTGGGGCCAGAGGACCCCTTTTCCCCGTACGAAACTGTCAGCTCACCATGGGCTCGACGTCCGTGGGTCGGGGAGTTGAGCGCTTACGCGCGGCGGGACCTTATAACCTGCAGCGGCTGAGGAGCGAAGATTTCCAGGGTGGGCCCCCGGGGATGCCATACCCCGAGCAGCCTGTCGGCCCCGCTCCTAGCACGCTGGCAAGCAATGGAGTCTTCCCCGCGGCAGCCACCGCCCTCGCCCTAGCCTCGCCGTCGGTCGATGAAGAACGTCGTTCGCCCTCCTCTGGCTCGGGATTTGGAAACGGCCTGGCCTTCGCCTACTCCGTCGGGCAACTGCCTTCCGCCAGCCCCTTCCCTCGAATCCCCTTCTTCCATTTTAGACCCGATCAGGGGATTGGTCAGCCCAGCCCTGGGGTAAGAAGAGGGGTTGGGGTCGGTTCGGCTTCGGGTGCCCCGCTCGGCCAAAGTTTCCCCTCGCTTTGGAAGCACGCGAGGTCGCGGAGGGTGTCGGGGTTATTTTTTCGGCTCCCTGGCTTCGCGGGAGCGGCCTTCGGCTAGGGCCGAGGCCGTCCGGCCCGCGCAGATTTGGACCGGGGTCCGGGGCGAGTACCTGCCTCTCTCACGAAGGGAGTGTCACCGGTAAGAAGCCTCTTCCCACGTCTGCTTGCCGACTTACGCTCGCCCCGACGAGAGGCCCAACCGAAAGAGTGGAAAGGGGCAGAGATTTCCAGGGTCGCCCCACCAGGGATGCAATACCCCAGTGCAGACTGTCGGCCCTGCCCCGAACCTACTCGGTGGTTTGAAGGTTAACCTCTTGGGGAAAAGCAGCGATTCGCCTCGCGGTGCGTGCCTCCGCGGATCTAAACCCCCTCGATCGATGTGGGGCCAGAGGACCCCTTTTCCCCGTACGAAACGGCCGGCTCACCATGGGCTCGACATCCGTGGGTCGGAGAGTTGAGCGCTTACGCGCGGCGGGACCTTATAACCTGCAGCGGCTGAGGAGCGAAGATTTCCAGGGTGGGCCCCCGGGGATGCCATACCCCGAGCAGCCAGTCGGCCCCGCTCCTAGCGCGCTGACGAGCAATGGAGTCTTCCCCGCGGCAGCCACCGCCCTCGCCTCGCCGTCGGTCGATGAAGAGCCGAGTTCGCCCTCCTCTGCTCGGGACTCGGAAACGGCCTGGCCTTCGCCTACTCCGTCGGGCAACTGCCTTCCGCCAGCCCCTTCCCTCGAATCCCCTTCTTCCATTTTAGACCCGATCAGGGGATTGGTCAGCCCAGCCCTGGGGTAGGAAGAGGGGTTGGGGTCGGTTCGGCTTCCGGTGCCCCCGCTCGGCCAAAGGTCCCCTCGCTTTGGAAGCAGAGGGTGCCGGGGTTATTTTCGGCTTGACGCCTAGTCCGGTCCCTGCCGGTTCCCGTGGAGGCCCGCGGTCAAAACCAGCTCCCCGGCTGTCGGAGCCGGAGCCCCGCAGCCCGAGCGGACGCACCGAGTCCCTCATGTAAGGGATAGCCGCCCCTACGGAACGGCCCGGACTGGGACCAGGCACCCCCAGGCGCCGAAGGGGTGGGTCGGCCGTGTTGCCGAAGCTTAGCCGGCGCTGATGACCGCAGCCCCTAACGATGCCCACAGGCGGGGGAGCCAAGGAGGGCACTAGGAAGACGTGGCGGGGTCGGACGGCTCAATTTCCAGGGTGGGACCCCGGGGGTTCAGTACCCCGGGCATCCGGTCGGTTTCGCCGGCGCGACCCCAAGCCTTCCACGGCCCCCTTCGTGGGTGCAGGGATACCGTGCAGGGTGCAGGCTTAGACGCCAATTCCCCAGAAGTTTTAGGGATAGGGTTTGTCCGGGCGCCACCGCAGCGACAACCTCGCAAGAAGCTCTCTTCCACAAAAGCACGGGCAACGTTCGTGTGCGAGTGTTGGTCTCCCATGGTCTACCGACTCCCCCGGGCGGCCCAAGCGTTACGCCCACGGCCGGGCCCTCGAGCAGGCGCACCCCTGGTGCCTCTCGTAAGGGAAGGCTACGGTCCTCAACCCCTCGTATGGCGGGGAGGGCGCATTTGAAACGCTAAAGGACGAGCCCTGTTCGGGACCTGGCGGGGATCCGCGGATTGGCGAGAGGGATGGGTCTGCCGTTGGTCAGAGGGGACGCACCCCTGGGACGCAGTTTGGCATTAGCGACCGATGGCCCATCTACGACCATGTACTCCGGGAGCGCCAAGGAGGACGCGGGTGGGCTTTGGGGGCAGACTCAATTTCCAGGGTCTGGGCGCCGGGGGTGCAATACCCTTAAGCGCTCATGTCGGTTTCGTCTGCCGCCCGCCTCTGGCCCGGCTCCTAGTGACGGGTGCTGTGAACGTGCGATCGTGCTTGCGGTTGAAGAGTTCAAAGGCTACCGCTGGGGATAACACGCCCGGGGAATTTAGAAACCCCCCCCTCCGCTACAATCTCTGCTTCTGCCGGACTCGGAGGGGAGCCGCCCCGGGGGCGACCGCTCCCTCTCCTCTTCCGCGGCGTGCCGCGCGCTTCGCCGTCAGCAGCGGAGCGAACCTTTTTCTCGGTCCGCAGCTCTTCAGGCGTAGGCGGGCAGCGCTAACAGGGTACACTGGGGACCACTCGACCGCAACCGCTCCTCCGACCGACGAGCATACCTACCGCGGATACGCCACGGTGGGTCTAAGCCTCGTCGCCGCCGCGAGGAGCAGGCGGGAGCCGTCCCTTTTCGTGCTGCGGAAATAAACCGTGGACACAGAGGTGTGTCTGCGCTCTCCGACCGGGCGGGGGGCGATTGGACTTGCCCGAGGGACACTAGGCGAGGCGCTGCCGCGGGAGCCGGAGCTCCGCGCTGGACGCTGCCGCCGCCAACGCCGCCGCCCCCCACCCACGGTACGGTGGAGTACGCCCGTTCCATACGCTTCGTAGCAAACCTCAGCCGAAGCAGAGAGTCCTACCGCTGTGGCAGGAGCGGGGCCGTGCGAGGACCACACTGGCACCGCGCTACACAACCTTAGGCAGAGGACGACAGCCGCTCACGGGGAGCGGGGGATTGATGCGCGACCAAGACTGAGGCTAAGGAACGCTTTACCATAAACCGGCCGGGGCCAATACCCCTGACCGAGCAAAGTGCCCTGCCCCGCCGGATCGCGCTGTGTCAGATCGATCAAAAGAGCGGAGAGCCGAGACTCTACCGCTGGGAGTTTGTGGAGAACGGCCTGGCTTGCGTCCCGTCCTCCCGCCCTCGACCTCACATGGCTAGCCTCACCCGCCGGGAGCCACCCCATTGGGGACCGTAGGGCGGAGAAGGGGTCTCCGCGTCCGGAATTTACTTGTGGAGAACGGCCTGGCTTACGTCCCGTCCTCCCGCCCTCGACCTCACATGGCTAGCCTCACCCGCCGGGCGCCACCCCATTGGGGACCGTAGGGCGGAGAAGGGGTCTCCGCGTCCGGAATTTACTTGTGGAGAACGGCCTGGCTTACGTCCCGTCCTCCCGCCCTCGACCTCACATGGCTAGCCTCACCCGCCGGGCGCCACCCCATTGGGGACCGTAGGGCGGAGAAGGGGTCTCCGCGTACGGAATTTCTTGTGGAGAACGGCCTGGCTTACGTCCCGTCCTCCCATGGCTAGCCTCACCCGCCGGGCGCCACCCCATTGGGGACCGTAGGGCGGAGAAGGGGTCTCCGCGTCCGGAATTTCTTGTGGAGAACGGCCTGGCTTACGTCCCGTCCTCCCGCCCTCGACCTCACATGGCTAGCCTACCCCGCCGGGCGCCGCTCCATTGGGGATACGGTACGGCAAAGCGCGACGCCGCACGATGCCAACACTTTGTGCAAAAACCTGGCAGAGTCGACCAAAACCTCGCTTCTTTGACCGGTATTTTTGATGCTTTTCTCTGCCGCCGAAGGTGCACTGAGGGTCGGATCGCCCAAAATTTTTACCGGTCGTTTTGGTCTGCGGTTCTTCCGAGAGGTGCCCGCCTGACAGTTCTTTTTCAGCAGCCTCCGAAAGGCCATCCAGCGGGCAAGCCAGGGGTTGGCAGCCGCCGGCGGTGAGCCTTCCCCGGCCGGGGCAGACGGCTCCGACCGCAAAATTTTTTCGACTTTCGCCGAGGCCAAAACCCCATGCACTTTTAAAGCCTGCCCGCAGCGCCGTCTCCTGTCAGACGTCCCTTGCCGCCTGCGGTGGTCCTCGCCCGGCAGAGAGAAGCCGGAGTCGCCCCCTCTCCGGTTCTTTTTCACCATTCCGGAGCTCTGAAATCTGCCGGACACCGAGTGACCGAGGACGCTTCCAGGAGGGCGGCAGCGAGAGGCAGAGTGCCACCGGTCGGGTCGCCGGTTCTCCCACACTTTGAAAATTTTTCGCTTGTTCTGGTGGGATGGAGAGAGAGCGTGGCTTATGCGCCCTCTGCCCCGCGGTCCGCCCTGGCTGGCCTTACGCCGGTGGTTCGCCAGGCCACCGGCACCTTGTACGGCGGGGACGGCGTGGCTTATGCGCCCGTCAACCCACCTACTCGCCCCGGCTAGCCTTTTACCCGGAGGGCGCCACGCTCCGGGTACCAGTGAGCGGCACGAACCCAGTCATACCATGCCGCTCACCTCGCGCCCTCTCCGGCCTCCGCCGCGGAGACCTCCCGCTAGGACCTGCGGGGGGCGATTTCTGCCAAAATCTACAAAGTCCCCGATGGTTAAGGACGTAGACTGTTGAGCGGGACCTACACACTCTTGTAGCCGATGGGGCTCGCCATTTCCCGCAGAAAATGGACCACCTCCCGCAGAGGAACATGAAATGCCCCTTCCCGCGGGACCCGAAGGACCGCTCTGTCCGAGCAGGCCTCCAGGACCACGGCACGCAAAAGCGACTCAGTCCCGCTGGCATTACGGATCTGACTTTGTGCAAAAACCAGGCAGAGTCGACCAAAACCTCCCTTCTTTGACCGGTGTTTTTGTTGCTTTTCTCTGCCGCCGAAGGTGCACTGAGGGTCGGATCGCCCAAAATTTTTACCGGTCGTTTTGGTCTGCGGTTCTTCCGAGAGGTGCCCGCCTGACAGTTCTTTTTCAGCAGCCTCCGAAAGGGCATCCAGCGGGCAAGCCAGGGGTTGGCAGCCGCCGGCGGTGAGCCTTCCCCGGCCGGGGCAGACAGCTCCGACCGCAAAATTTTTTCGACTTTCGCCGAGGCCAAAACCCCATGCACTTTTAAAGCCTGCCCGCAGCGCCGTCTCCTGGCAGACGTCCCTTGCCGCCTGCGGTGGTCCTCGCCCGGCAGAGAGAAGCCGGATTCGCCCTCTCACCGGTTCTTTTTCACCATTCCGGAGCTCTGAAATCTGCCGGACACCGAGTGACCGAGGACGCTTCCAGGAGGGCGGCAGCGAGAGGCAGAGTGCCACCGGTCGGGAAGCCGGTTCTCCCACACTTTGAAATTTTTTCGCTTGTTCTGGTGGGATGGAGAGAGAGCGTGGCTTATGCGCCCTCTGCCCCGCGGTACGCCCTTGGCTAGCCTTACGCCGGTGGTTCGCCAGGCCACCGGCACCTTGTACAGCGGGGACGGCGTGGCTTATGCGCCCTCTGCCCCGCGGTACGCCCTTGGCTAGCCTTACGCCGGTGGTTCGCCAGGCCACCGGCACCTTGTACGGCGGGGACGGCGTTGCTTATGCGCCCGTCAATCCACCTACTCGCCCCGGCTAGCCTTTTACCCGGAGGGCGCCACGCTCCGGGTAGCAGTGAGCGGCACGAGCCCAGTCATACCATGCCGCTCACCTCGCACCTTTTCCGGCCTCCGCCGCGGAGACCTCCCGCTCTGTTCTGCGGAGAGCGATTTTGGGCAAAATCTACAAAGTCCCCGATGGTTAAGGACGTAGACTGTTGAGCGGGACCTACACACTCTTGTAGCCGAAGGGGCTCGCCATTTCCCGCAGAAAATGGATCACCTCCCGCAGAGGAACATGAAATGCCCCTTCCCGCGGGACCCGAAGGACCACTCTGTCCGAGCAGGCTTCCAGGACCACGGCACGCAAGAGCGACTCAGTCCCGCTGGCATTACGGATCTGACTTAGTGCAAAAACCTGGCAGAGTCGACCAAAACTCCCCTTCTCTGACCGGTATTTTTGTTGCTTTTCTCTGCCGCCGAAGGTGCACTGAGGGTCGGATCGCCCAAAATTTTTACCGGTCGTTTTGGTCTGCGGTTCTTCCGAGAGGTGCCCGCCTGACAGTTCTTTTTCAGCAGCCTCCGAAAGGGCATCCAGCGGGCAAGCCAGGGGTTGGCAGCCGCCGGCGGTGAGCCTTCCCCGGCCGGGGCAGACAGCTCCGACCGCAAAATTTTTTCGACTTTCGCCGAGGCCAAAACCCCATGCACTTTTAAAGCCTGCCCGCAGCGCCGTCTCCTGTCAGACGTCCCTTGCCGCCTGCGGTGGTCCTCGCCCGGCAGAGAGAAGCCGGTTTCGCCCTCTCACCGGTTCTTTTTCACCATTCCGGAGCTCTGAAATCTGCCGGACACCGAGTGACCGAGGACGCTTCCAGGAGGGCGGCAGCGAGAGGCAGAGTGCCACCGGTCGGGTCGCCGGTTCTCCCACACTTTGAAAATTTTTCGCTTGTTCTGGTGGGATGGAGAGAGAGCGTGGCTTATGCGCCCTCTGCCCCGCGGTCCGCCCTGGCTGGCCTTACGCCGGTGGTTCGCCAGGCCACCGGCACCTTGTACGGCGGGGACGGCGTGGCTTATGCGCCCGTCAACCCACCTACTCGCCCCGGCTAGCCTTTTACCCGGAGGGCGCCACGCTCCGGGTACCAGTGAGCGGCACGAACCCAGTCATACCATGCCGCTCACCTCGCGCCCTCTCCGGCCTCCGCCGCGGAGACCTCCCGCTAGGACCTGCGGGGGGCGATTTCTGCCAAAATCTACAAAGTCCCCGATGGTTAAGGACGTAGACTGTTGAGCGGGACCTACACACTCTTGTAGCCGATGGGGCTCGCCATTTCCCGCAGAAAATGGACCACCTCCCGCAGAGGAACATGAAATGCCCCTTCCCGCGGGACCCGAAGGACCGCTCTGTCCGAGCAGGCCTCCAGGACCACGGCACGCAAAAGCGACTCAGTCCCGCTGGCATTACGGATCTGACTTAGTGCAAAAACCAGGCAGAGTCGACCAAAACCTCCCTTCTTTGACCGGTGTTTTTGTTGCTTTTCTCTGCCGCCGAAGGTGCACTGAGGGTCGGATCGCCCAAAATTTTTACCGGTCGTTTTGGTCTGCGGTTCTTCCGAGAGGTGCCCGCCTGACAGTTCTTTTTCAGCAGCCTCCGAAAGGGCATCCAGCGGGCAAGCCAGGGGTTGGCAGCCGCCGGCGGTGAGCCTTCCCCGGCCGGGGCAGACAGCTCCGACCGCAAAATTTTTTCGACTTTCGCCGAGGCCAAAACCCCATGCACTTTTAAAGCCTGCCCGCAGCGCCGTCTCCTGGCAGACGTCCCTTGCCGCCTGCGGTGGTCCTCGCCCGGCAGAGAGAAGCCGGATTCGCCCTCTCACCGGTTCTTTTTCACCATTCCGGAGCTCTGAAATCTGCCGGACACCGAGTGACCGAGGACGCTTCCAGGAGGGCGGCAGCGAGAGGCAGAGTGCCACCGGTCGGGAAGCCGGTTCTCCCACACTTTGAAATTTTTTCGCTTGTTCTGGTGGGATGGAGAGAGAGCGTGGCTTATGCGCCCTCTGCCCCGCGGTACGCCCTTGGCTAGCCTTACGCCGGTGGTTCGCCAGGCCACCGGCACCTTGTACAGCGGGGACGGCGTGGCTTATGCGCCCTCTGCCCCGCGGTACGCCCTTGGCTAGCCTTACGCCGGTGGTTCGCCAGGCCACCGGCACCTTGTACGGCGGGGACGGCGTTGCTTATGCGCCCGTCAATCCACCTACTCGCCCCGGCTAGCCTTTTACCCGGAGGGCGCCACGCTCCGGGTAGCAGTGAGCGGCACGAGCCCAGTCATACCATGCCGCTCACCTCGCACCTTTTCCGGCCTCCGCCGCGGAGACCTCCCGCTCTGTTCTGCGGAGAGCGATTTTGGGCAAAATCTACAAAGTCCCCGATGGTTAAGGACGTAGACTGTTGAGCGGGACCTACACACTCTTGTAGCCGAAGGGGCTCGCCATTTCCCGCAGAAAATGGATCACCTCCCGCAGAGGAACATGAAATGCCCCTTCCCGCGGGACCCGAAGGACCACTCTGTCCGAGCAGGCTTCCAGGACCACGGCACGCAAGAGCGACTCAGTCCCGCTGGCATTACGGATCTGACTTAGTGCAAAAACCTGGCAGAGTCGACCAAAACTCCCCTTCTCTGACCGGTATTTTTGTTGCTTTTCTCTGCCGCCGAAGGTGCACTACGGGTCGGATCGCCCAAAATTTTTACCGGTCGTTTTGGTCTGCGGTTCTTCCGAGAGGTGCCCGCCTGACAGTTCTTTTTCAGCAGCCTCCGAAAGGCCATCCAGCGGGCAAGCCAGGGGTTGGCAGCCGCCGGAGGTGAGCCTTCCCCGGCCGGGGCAGACAGCTCCGACCGCATAATTTTTTCGACTTTCTCCGAGGCCAAAACCCCATGCACTTTTAAAGCCTGCCCGCAGCGCCGTCTCCTGTCAGACGTCCCCGCCGCCTGCGGTGGTCCTCGCCCGGCAGAGAGAAGCCGGAGTCGCCCTCTCTCCGGTTCTTTTTCACCATTCCGGAGCTCTTAAATCTGCCGTACTCCGAGTGACCGAGGACGCTTCCAGGACGGCGGCAGCGAGAGGCAGAGTGCAACCGGTCGGGAAGCCGGTTCTCCCACACTTTGAAAATTTTTCGCTTGTGCTGGTGGGATGGAGAGAGAGCGTGGCTTATGCGCCCTCTGCCCCGCGGTACGCCCTTGGCTAGCCTTACGCCGGTGGTTCGCCAGGCCACCGGCACCTTGTACGGCGGGGACGGCGTTGCTTATGCGCCCGTCATCCCACCTACTCGCCCCGGCTAGCCTTTTACCCGGAGGGCGCCACGCTCCGGGTAGCAGTGAGCGGCACGAGCCCAGTCATACCATGCCGCTCACCTCGCACCTTTTCCGGCCTCCGCCGCGGAGACCTCACGCTCTGTTCTGCGGAGAGCGATTTTGGGCAAAATCTACAAAGTCCCCGATGGTTAAGGACGTAGACTGTTGAGCGGGACCTACACACTCTTGTAGCCGAAGGGGCTCGCCATTTCCCGCAGAAAATGGATCACCTCCCGCAGAGGAACATGAAATGCCCCTTCCCGCGGGACCCGCAGGACCGCTCTGTCCGAGCAGGCCTCCAGGACCACGGCACGCAAAAGCGACTCAGTCCCGCTGGCATTACGGATCTGACTTAGTGCAAAAACCTGGCAGAGTCGACCAAAACTCCCCTTCTCTGACCGGTATTTTTGTTGCTTTTCTCTGCCGCCGAAGGTGCACTACGGGTCGGATCGCCCAAAATTTTTACCGGTCGTTTTGGTCTGCGGTTCTTCCGAGAGGTGCCCGCCTGACAGTTCTTTTTCAGAAGCCTCCGAAAGGGCATCCAGCGGGCAAGCCAGGGGTTGGCAGCCGCCGGCGGTGAGCCTTCCCCGGCCGGGGCAGAAAGCTCCGACCGCATAATTTTTTCGACTTTTGCCGAGGCCAAAACCCCATGCACTTTTAAAGCCTGCCCGCAGCGCCGTCTCCTGTCAGACGTCCCCGCCGCCTGCGGTGGTCCTCGCCCGGCAGAGAGAAGCCGGAGTCGCCCTCTCTCCGGTTCTTTTTCACCATTCCGGAGCTCTTAAATCTGCCGTACTCCGAGTGACCGAGGACGCTTCCAGGAGGGCGGCAGCGAGAGGCAGAGTGCCACCGGTCGGGAAGCCGGTTCTCCCACACTTTGAAAATATTTCGCTTGTGCTGGTGGGATGGAGAGAGAGCGTGGCTTATGCGCCCTCTGCCCCGCGGTACGCCCTGGCTAGCCTTACGCCGTTGGTTCGCCAGGCCACCGGCACCTTGTACGGCGGGGACGGCGTTGCTTATGCGCCCGTCATCCCACCTACTCGCCCCGGCTAGCCTTTTACCCGGAGGGCGCCACGCTCCGGGTAGCAGTGAGCGGCACGAGCCCAGTCATACCATGCCGCTCACCTCGCACCTTTTCCGGCCTCCGCCGCGGAGACCTCACGCTCTGTTCTGCGGAGAGCGATTTTGGGCAAAATCTACAAAGTCCCCGATGGTTAAGGACGTAGACTGTTGAGCGGGACCTACACACTCTTGTAGCCGAAGGGGCTCGCCATTTCCCGCAGAAAATGGATCACCTCCCGCAGAGGAACATGAAATGCCCCTTCCCGCGGGACCCGAAGGACCGCTCTGTCCGAGCAGGCCTCCAGGACCACGGCACGCAAAAGCGACTCAGTCCCGCTGGCATTACGGATCTGACTTAGTGCAAAAACCTGGCAGAGTCGACCAAAACTCCCCTTCTCTGACCGGTATTTTTGTTGCTTTTCTCTGCCGCCGAAGGTGCACTACGGGTCGGATCGCCCAAAATTTTTACCGGTCGTTTTGGTCTGCGGTTCTTCCGAGAGGTGCCCGCCTGACTGTTCTTTTTCAGCAGCCTCCGAAAGGGCATCCAGCGGGCAAGCCAGGGGTTGGCAGCCGCCGGCGGTGAGCCTTCCCCGGCCGGGGCAGAAAGCTCCGACCGCATAATTTTTTCGACTTTCGCCGAGGCCAAAAGCCCAGGCACTTAGAAAGCCTGCCCGCAGCGCCGCCTCCTGTCAGAGGTCCCCGCCGCCTGCGGTGGTCCTCGCCCGGCAGAGAGAAGCCGGAGTCGCCCTCTCTCCGGTTCTTTTTCACCATTCCGGAGCTCTTAAATCTGCCGTACTCCGAGTGACCGAGGACGCTTCCAGGAGGGCGGCAGAGAGAGGCAGAGTGCCACCGGTCGGGAAGCCGGTTCTCCCACACTTTGAAAATTTTTCGCTTGTGCTGGTGGGATGGAGAGAGAGCGTGGCTTATGCGCCCTCTGCCCCGCGGTACGCCCTGGCTAGCCTTACGCCGGTGGTTCGCCAGGCCACCGGCACCTTGTACGGCGGGGACGGCGTTGCTTATGCGCCCGTCAACCCACCTACTCGCCCCGGCTAGCTTTTTACCCGGAGGGCGCCACGCTCCGGGTAGCAGTGAGCGGCACGAGCCCAGTCATACCATGCCGCTCACCTCGCACCTTTTCCGGCCTCCGCCGCGGAGACCTCACGCTCTGTTCTGCGGAGAGCGATTTTGGGCAAAATCTACAAAGTCCCCGATGGTTAAGGACGTAGACTGTTGAGCGGGACCTACACACTCTTGTAGCCGAAGGGGCTCGCCATTTCCCGCAGAAAATGGATCACCTCCCGCAGAGGAACATGAAATGCCCCTTCCCGCGGGACCCGAAGGACCGCTCTGTCCGAGCAGGCCTCCAGGACCACGGCACGCAAAAGCGACTCAGTCCCGCTGGCATTACGGATCTGACTTAGTGCAAAAACCTGGCAGAGTCGACCAAAACTCCCCTTCTCTGACCGGTATTTTTGCTGCTTTTCTCTGCCGCCGAAGGTGCACTACGTGTCGGATCGCCCAAAATTTTTACCGGTCGTTTTGGTCTGCGGTTCTTCCGAGAGGTGCCCGCCTGACAGTTCTTTTTCAGCAGCCTCCGAAAGGGCATCCAGCGGGCAAGCCAGGGGTTGGCAGCCGCCGGCGGTGAGCCTTCCCCGGCCGGGGCAGACAGCTCCGACCGCATAATTTTTTCGAACTTCTCCGAGGTCAAAATCCCAGGCACTCCGACGGAAGGTCCGCCGCGCGTCTCCCGTCTGACGTCCCCGCCGCTCGCGGTGGTCCTCGCCCGGCAGGGAGCTGCCGGATTCGCCCTCTTACCGGTTCTTTTTCACCTTTCCGGAGCTCTGATATCTGCCGCCACACAGTGACCGAGGACGCTTCCAGGAGGGCGGCAGCGAGAGGCAGAGTGCCACCGGGCGGGTCCTCGGTTCTCCCACACTTAGAAAATTTTTGCGCTTGTGCTGGTGCGAGGACGTAGGTCTATCGACCGGGGCAAGCCTGGAGGGCGGTAGCCGGGATTGGCGCCCTATTCCCGGCTAGCTCTCGGAGGCTTCACCCGGTTGGAGGTTGGAGCTCCGACTTCCATGGGCATGTTCCTCACCGGGACCTACGACCAAGTGTGGCCGAGGGACAGTGACACATTCCCGGGTAGCCTGAGTGGCTGCTCCCGCTGAGCTACTTCCATGGGCACTATTCCTCCCCGGGACTTGCCGCCAAGTCTTGGCCGGGGGACAGTGACACATTCCCGGGTAGCCTGAGTGGCTGCTCCCGCTGAGCTCTTACTTCCATGGGCATGTTCCTCACCGGGACATACTACCAAGTGTGGCCGGGTTTCGAGCTCCAAACTCGGCTTGCACTTGGTCGCTTGGGGGGTCCCCTCCGCTCCGGGAAGGGCGCCCTCCAGCGGGCAGACGAGGGTACTTCTAGTCTGCCCGAGCTCCATGGGGCCCCTCTCGCCCCTAGGCTCCCCGCCCAGGGTTCCAGGGTCCCGGATAAAGCCACCCTGCCGAGTTCGGTATAGGGTACCGGGCCTGGCTGGAATCACGCCGGGATCGGTGAGACCTCCTCGGCCGCGGCTCAGCCTCCAAACTCCCTTTCGCGGTTCTCTTCCCTTCAACTTCCATGGGCATGTTCCACACCGGGACCTCCGACCAAGTGTGGCCGGGGAACAGTCACCCATGCCCGGGTAGCCTCAGCGGCTGCTCCCGCTGAGGTCAACTTGGAGGTTGGAGCTCCGACTTCCATGGGCACTATTCCTCCCCGGGACCTGCCGCCAAGTCTGGCCGGGGGACAGTGACACATTCCCGGGTAGCCCTGAGCGGCTGCTCCCGCTGAACTCTTACTTCCATGGGCATGTTCCTCATCAGGAACCAACGACCAAGTGTGGCCCAGGGACAGTGACACATTCCCGGGTAGCCTGAGTGGCTGCTCCCGCTGAGCTACTTCCATGAGCACTATTCCTCCCCGGGACCTGCCGCCAAGTCTGGCCGGGGGACAGTGACACATTCCCGGGTAGCCTGAGCGGCTGCTCCCGCTGAGCTACTTCCATGGGCACTATTCCTCCCCGGGACTTGCCGCCAAGTCTTGGCCGGGGGACAGTGACACATTGCCGGGTAGCCTGAGTGGCTGCTCCCGCTGAGCTCTTACTTCCATGGGCATGTTCCTCACCGGGACATACTACCAAGTGTGGCCGGGTTTCGAGCTCCAAACTCGGCTTGCACTTGGTCGCTTGGGGGGTCCCCTCCGCTCCGGGAAGGGCGCCCTCCAGCGGGCAGACGAGGGTACTTCTAGTCTGCCCGAGCTCCATGGGGCCCCTCTCGCCCCTAGGCTCCCCGCCCAGGGTTCCAGGGTCCCGGATAAAGCCACCCTGCCGAGTTCGGTATAGGGTACCGGGCCTGGCTGGAATCACGCCGGGATCGGTGAGACCTCCTCGGCCGCGGCTCAGCCTCCAAACTCCCTTTCGCGGTTCTCTTCCCTTCAACTTCCATGGGCATGTTCCACACCGGGACCTCCGACCAAGTGTGGCCGGGGAACAGTCACCCATGCCCGGGTAGCCTCAGCGGCTGCTCCCGCTGAGGTCAACTTGGAGGTTGGAGCTCCGACTTCCATGGGCACTATTCCTCCCCGGGACCTGCCGCCAAGTCTGGCCGGGGGACAGTGACACATTCCCGGGTAGCCCTGAGCGGCTGCTCCCGCTGAACTCTTACTTCCATGGGCATGTTCCTCATCAGGAACCAACGACCAAGTGTGGCCCAGGGACAGTGACACATTCCCGGGTAGCCTGAGTGGCTGCTCCCGCTGAGCTACTTCCATGAGCACTATTCCTCCCCGGGACCTGCCGCCAAGTCTGGCCGGGGGACAGTGACACATTCCCGGGTAGCCTGAGCGGCTGCTCCCGCTGAGCTACTTCCATGGGCACTATTCCTCCCCGGGACTTGCCGCCAAGTCTTGGCCGGGGGACAGTGACACATTGCCGGGTAGCCTGAGTGGCTGCTCCCGCTGAGCTCTTACTTCCATGGGCATGTTCCTCACCGGGACATACTACCAAGTGTGGCCGGGTTTCGAGCTCCAAACTCGGCTTGCACTTGGTCGCTTGGGGGTCCCCTCCGCTCCGGGAAGGGCGCCCTCCAGCGGGCAGACGAGGGTACTTCTAGTCTGCCCGAGCTCCATGGGGCCCCTCTCGCCCCTAGGCTCCCCGCCCAGGGTTCCAGGGTCCCGGATACAGCCACCCTGCCGAGTTCGGTATAGGGTACCGGGCCTGGCTGGAATCACGCCGGGATCGGTGAGACCTCCTCGGCCGCGGCTCAGCCTCCAAACTCCCTTTCGCGGTTCTCTTCCCTTCAACTTCCATGGGCATGTTCCACACCGGGACCTCCGACCAAGTGTGGCCGGGGAACAGTCGCCCATGCCCGGGTAGCCTCAGCAAGTGCTCCCGCTGAGGTCAACTTGGAGGTTGGAGCTCCGACTTCCATGGGCACTGTTCCTCCCCGGGACCTGCCGCCAAGTCTGGCCGGGGGACAGTGACACATTCCCGGGTAGCTTGAGCGGCTTCTCCCGCTGAACTCTTACTTCCATGGGCATGTTCCTCATCAGGAACCAACGACCAAGTGTGGCCCAGGGACAGTGACACATTCCCGGGTAGCCTCAGCAGCTGCTCCCGCTGAGCTACTTCCATGAGCACTATTCCTCCCCGGGACTTGCCGCCAAGTCTTGGCCGGGGGACAGTGACACATTCCCGGGTAGCCTGAGTGGCTGCTCCCGCTGAGCTACTTCCATGGGCACTATTCCTCCCCGGGACTTGCCGCCAAGTCTTGGCCGGGGGACAGTGACACATTCCCGGGTAGCCTGAGTGGCTGCTCCCGCTGAGCTCTTACTTCCATGGGCATGTTCCTCACCGGGACATACTACCAAGTGTGGCCGGGTTTCGAGCTCCAAACTCGGCTTGCACTTGGTCGCTTGGGGGGTCCCCTCCGCTCCGGGAAGGGCGCCCTCCAGCGGGCAGACGAGGGTACTTCTAGTCTGCCCGAGCTCCATGGGGCCCCTCTCGCCCCTAGGCTCCCCGCCCAGGGTTCCAGGGTCCCGGATACAGCCACCCTGTCGAGTTCGGTATAGGGTACCGGGCCTGGCTGGAATCACGCCGGGATCGGTGAGACCTCCTCGGCCGCGGCTCAGCCTCCAAACTCCCTTTCGCGGTTCTCTTCCCTTCAACTTCCATGGGCATGTTCCACACCGGGACCTCCGACCAAGTGTGGCCGGGGAACAGTCGCCCATGCCCGGGTAGCCTCAGCAAGTGCTCCCGCTGAGGTCAACTTGGAGGTTGGAGCTCCGACTTCCATGGGCACTATTCCTCCCCGGGACCTGCCGCCAAGTCTGGCCGGGGGACAGTGACACATTCCCGGGTAGCCTGAGCGGCTTCTCCCGCTGAACTCTTACTTCCATGGGCATGTTCCTCATCAGGAACCAACGACCAAGTGTGGCCCAGGGACAGTGACACATTCCCGGGTATCTTCAGCAGCTGCTCCCGCTGAGCTACTTCCATGAGCACTATTCCTCCCCGGGACCTGCCGCCAAGTCTGGCCGGGGGACAGTGACACATTCCCGGGTAGCCTGAGCGGCTGCTCCCGCTGAGCTACTTCCATGGGCACTATTCCTCCCCGGGACTTGCCGCCAAGTCTTGGCCGGGGGACAGTGACACATTGCCGGGTAGCCTGAGTGGCTGCTCCCGCTGAGCTCTTACTTCCATGGGCATGTTCCTCACCGGGACATACTACCAAGTGTGGCCGGGTTTCGAGCTCCAAACTCGGCTTGCACTTGGTCGCTTGGGGGTCCCCTCCGCTCCGGGAAGGGCGCCCTCCAGCGGGCAGACGAGGGTACTTCTAGTCTGCCCGAGCTCCATGGGGCCCCTCTCGCCCCTAGGCTCCCCGCCCAGGGTTCCAGGGTCCCGGATACAGCCACCCTGCCGAGTTCGGTATAGGGTACCGGGCCTGGCTGGAATCACGCCGGGATCGGTGAGACCTCCTCGGCCGCGGCTCAGCCTCCAAACTCCCTTTCGCGGTTCTCTTCCCTTCAACTTCCATGGGCATGTTCCACACCGGGACCTCCGACCAAGTGTGGCCGGGGAACAGTCGCCCATGCCCGGGTAGCCTCAGCAAGTGCTCCCGCTGAGGTCAACTTGGAGGTTGGAGCTCCGACTTCCATGGGCACTATTCCTCCCCGGGACCTGCCGCCAAGTCTGGCCGGGGGACAGTGACACATTCCCGGGTAGCCTGAGCGGCTGCTCCCGCTGCACTCTTACTTCCATGGGCATGTTCCTCATCAGGAACCAACGACCAAGTGTGGCCCAGGGACAGTGACACATTCCCGGGTAGCCTCAGCAGCTGCTCCCGCTGAGCTACTTCCATGAGCACTATTCCTCCCCGGGACCTGCCGCCAAGTCTGGCCGGGGGACAGTGACACATTCCCGGGTAGCCTCAGCAGCTGCTCCCGCTGAGCTACTTCCATGGGCACTATTCCTCCCCGGGACTTGCCGCCAAGTCTTGGCCGGGGGACAGTGACACATTGCCGGGTAGCCTGAGTGGCTGCTCCCGCTGAGCTCTTACTTCCATGGGCATGTTCCTCACCGGGACCAACTACCAAGTGTGGCCGGGTTTCGAGCTCCAAACTCGGCTTGCACTTGGTCGCTTGGGGGGTCCCCTCCGCTCCGGGAAGGGCGCCCTCCAGCGGGCAGACGAGGGTACTTCTAGTCTGCCCGAGCTCCATGGGGCCCCTCTCGCCCCTAGGCTCCCCGCCCAGGGTTCCAGGGTCCCGGATACAGCCACCCTGTCGAGTTCGGTATAGGGTACCGGGCCTGGCTGGAATCACGCCGGGATCGGTGAGACCTCCTCGGCCGCGGCTCAGCCTCAAGACTCCCTTTCGCGGTTCTCTTCCCTTCAACTTCCATGGGCATGTTCCACACCGGGACCTCCGACCAAGTGTGGCCGGGGAACAGTCACCCATGCCCGGGTAGCCTCAGCGGCTGCTCCCGCTGAGGTCAACTTGGAGGCTGGAGCTCCGACTTCCATGGGCACTATTCCTCCCCGGGACCTGCCGCCAAGTCTGGCCGGGGGACAGTGACACATTCCCGGGTAGCTTGAGCGGCTTCTCCCGCTGAACTCTTACTTCCATGGGCATGTTCCTCATCAGGAACCAACGACCAAGTGTTGCCCAGGGACAGTGACACATTCCCGGGTAGCCTCAGCAGCTGCTCCCGCTGAGCTACTTCCATGAGCACTATTCCTCCCCGGGACCTGCCGCCAAGTCTGGCCGGGGGACAGTGACACATTCCCGGGTAGCCTCAGCAGCTGCTCCCGCTGAGCTACTTCCATGGGCACTATTCCTCCCCGGGACTTGCCGCCAAGTCTTGGCCGGGGGACAGTGACACATTGCCGGGTAGCCTGAGTGGCTGCTCCCGCTGAGCTCTTACTTCCATGGGCATGTTCCTCACCGGGACCAACTACCAAGTGTGGCCGGGTTTCGAGCTCCAAACTCGGCTTGCACTTGGTCGCTTGGGGGTCCCCTCCGCTCCGGGAAGGGCGCCCTCCAGCGGGCAGACGAGGGTACTTCTAGTCTGCCCGAGCTCCATGGGGCCCCTCTCGCCCCTAGGCTCCCCGCCCAGGGTTCCAGGGTCCCGGATACAGCCACCCTGCCGAGTTCGGTATAGGGTACCGGGCCTGGCTGGAATCACGCCGGGATCGGTGAGACCTCCTCGGCCGCGGCTCAGCCTCCAAACTCCCTTTCGCGGTTCTCTTCCCTTCAACTTCCATGGGCATGTTCCACACCGGGACCTCCGACCAAGTGTGGCCGGGGAACAGTCGCCCATGCCCGGGTAGCCTCAGCAAGTGCTCCCGCTGAGGTCAACTTGGAGGTTGGAGCTCCGACTTCCATGGGCACTATTCCTCCCCGGGACCTGCCGCCAAGTCTGGCCGGGGGACAGTGACACATTCCCGGGTAGCCTGAGCGGCTTCTCCCGCTGAACTCTTACTTCCATGGGCATGTTCCTCATCAGGAACCAACGACCAAGTGTGGCCCAGGGACAGTGACACATTCCCGTGTATCTTCAGCAGCTGCTCCCGCTGAGCTACTTCCATGAGCACTATTCCTCCCCGGGACCTGCCGCCAAGTCTGGCCGGGGGACAGTGACACATTCCCGGGTAGCCTGAGCGGCTGCTCCCGCTGAGCTACTTCCATGGGCACTATTCCTCCCCGGGACTTGCCGCCAAGTCTTGGCCGGGGGACAGTGACACATTGCCGGGTAGCCTGAGTGGCTGCTCCCGCTGAGCTCTTACTTCCATGGGCATGTTCCTCACCGGGACATACTACCAAGTGTGGCCGGGTTTCGAGCTCCAAACTCGGCTTGCACTTGGTCGCTTGGGGGTCCCCTCCGCTCCGGGAAGGGCGCCCTCCAGCGGGCAGACGAGGGTACTTCTAGTCTGCCCGAGCTCCATGGGCCCCTCTCGCCCCTAGGCTCCCCGCCCAGGGTTCCAGGGTCCCGGATACAGCCACCCTGCCGAGTTCGGTATAGGGTACCGGGCCTGGCTGGAATCACGCCGGGATCGGTGAGACCTCCTCGGCCGCGGCTCAGCCTCCAAACTCCCTTTCGCGGTTCTCTTCCCTTCAACTTCCATGGGCATGTTCCACACCGGGACCTCCGACCAAGTGTGGCCGGGGAACAGTCGCCCATGCCCGGGTAGCCTCAGCAAGTGCTCCCGCTGAGGTCAACTTGGAGGTTGGAGCTCCGACTTCCATGGGCACTATTCCTCCCCGGGACCTGCCGCCAAGTCTGGCCGGGGGACAGTGACACATTCCCGGGTAGCTTGAGCGGCTTCTCCCGCTGAACTCTTACTTCCATGGGCATGTTCCTCATCAGGAACCAACGACCAAGTGTTGCCCAGGGACAGTGACACATTCCCGGGTAGCCTCAGCAGCTGCTCCCGCTGAGCTACTTCCATGAGCACTATTCCTCCCCGGGACCTGCCGCCAAGTCTGGCCGGGGGACAGTGACACATTCCCGGGTAGCCTGAGCGGCTGCTCCCGCTGGGCTACTTCCATGGGCACTATTCCTCCCCGGGACCTGCCGCCAAGTCTGGCCGGGGGACAGTGACACATTCCCGGGTAGCCTGAGTGGCTGCTCCCGCTGAGCTCTTACTTCCATGGGCATGTTCCTCACCGGGACATACTACCAAGTGTGGCCGGGTTTCGAGCTCCAAACTCGGCTTGCACTTGGTCGCTTGGGGGGTCCCCTCCGCTCCGGGAAGGGCGCCCTCCAGCGGGCAGACGAGGGTACTTCTAGTCTGCCCGAGCTCCATGGGGCCCCTCTCGCCCCTAGGCTCCCCGCCCAGGGTTCCAGGGTCCCGGATACAGCCACCCTGTCGAGTTCGGTATAGGGTACCGGGCCTGGCTGGAATCACGCCGGGATCGGTGAGACCTCCTCGGCCGCGGCTCAGCCTCCAAACTCCCTTTCGCGGTTCTCTTCCCTTCAACTTCCATGGGCATGTTCCACACCGGGACCTCCGACCAAGTGTGGCCGGGGAACAGTCGCCCATGCCCGGGTAGCCTCAGCAAGTGCTCCCGCTGAGGTCAACTTGGAGGTTGGAGCTCCGACTTCCATGGGCACTATTCCTCCCCGGGACCTGCCGCCAAGTCTGGCCGGGGGACAGTGACACATTCCCGGGTAGCCTGAGCGGCTTCTCCCGCTGAACTCTTACTTCCATGGGCATGTTCCTCATCAGGAACCAACGACCAAGTGTGGCCCAGGGACAGTGACACATTCCCGGGTATCTTCAGCAGCTGCTCCCGCTGAGCTACTTCCATGAGCACTATTCCTCCCCGGGACCTGCCGCCAAGTCTGGCCGGGGGACAGTGACACATTCCCGGGTAGCCTGAGCGGCTGCTCCCGCTGAGCTACTTCCATGGGCACTATTCCTCCCCGGGACTTGCCGCCAAGTCTTGGCCGGGGGACAGTGACACATTGCCGGGTAGCCTGAGTGGCTGCTCCCGCTGAGCTCTTACTTCCATGGGCATGTTCCTCACCGGGACATACTACCAAGTGTGGCCGGGTTTCGAGCTCCAAACTCGGCTTGCACTTGGTCGCTTGGGGGTCCCCTCCGCTCCGGGAAGGGCGCCCTCCAGCGGGCAGACGAGGGTACTTCTAGTCTGCCCGAGCTCCATGGGGCCCCTCTCGCCCCTAGGCTCCCCGCCCAGGGTTCCAGGGTCCCGGATACAGCCACCCTGCCGAGTTCGGTATAGGGTACCGGGCCTGGCTGGAATCACGCCGGGATCGGTGAGACCTCCTCGGCCGCGGCTCAGCCTCCAAACTCCCTTTCGCGGTTCTCTTCCCTTCAACTTCCATGGGCATGTTCCACACCGGGACCTCCGACCAAGTGTGGCCGGGGAACAGTCGCCCATGCCCGGGTAGCCTCAGCAAGTGCTCCCGCTGAGGTCAACTTGGAGGTTGGAGCTCCGACTTCCATGGGCACTATTCCTCCCCGGGACCTGCCGCCAAGTCTGGCCGGGGGACAGTGACACATTCCCGGGTAGCCTGAGCGGCTTCTCCCGCTGAACTCTTACTTCCATGGGCATGTTCCTCATCAGGAACCAACGACCAAGTGTGGCCCAGGGACAGTGACACATTCCCGGGTATCTTCAGCAGCTGCTCCCGCTGAGCTACTTCCATGAGCACTATTCCTCCCCGGGACCTGCCGCCAAGTCTGGCCGGGGGACAGTGACACATTCCCGGGTAGCCTGAGCGGCTGCTCCCGCTGAGCTACTTCCATGGGCACTATTCCTCCCCGGGACTTGCCGCCAAGTCTTGGCCGGGGGACAGTGACACATTGCCGGGTAGCCTGAGTGGCTGCTCCCGCTGAGCTCTTACTTCCATGGGCATGTTCCTCACCGGGACATACTACCAAGTGTGGCCGGGTTTCGAGCTCCAAACTCGGCTTGCACTTGGTCGCTTGGGGGTCCCCTCCGCTCCGGGAAGGGCGCCCTCCAGCGGGCAGACGAGGGTACTTCTAGTCTGCCCGAGCTCCATGGGGCCCCTCTCGCCCCTAGGCTCCCCGCCCAGGGTTCCAGGGTCCCGGATACAGCCACCCTGCCGAGTTCGGTATAGGGTACCGGGCCTGGCTGGAATCACGCCGGGATCGGTGAGACCTCCTCGGCCGCGGCTCAGCCTCCAAACTCCCTTTCGCGGTTCTCTTCCCTTCAACTTCCATGGGCATGTTCCACACCGGGACCTCCGACCAAGTGTGGCCGGGGAACAGTCGCCCATGCCCGGGTAGCCTCAGCAAGTGCTCCCGCTGAGGTCAACTTGGAGGTTGGAGCTCCGACTTCCATGGGCACTATTCCTCCCCGGGACCTGCCGCCAAGTCTGGCCGGGGGACAGTGACACATTCCCGGGTAGCCTGAGCGGCTTCTCCCGCTGAACTCTTACTTCCATGGGCATGTTCCTCATCAGGAACCAACGACCAAGTGTGGCCCAGGGACAGTGACACATTCCCGGGTATCTTCAGCAGCTGCTCCCGCTGAGCTACTTCCATGAGCACTATTCCTCCCCGGGACCTGCCGCCAAGTCTGGCCGGGGGACAGTGACACATTCCCGGGTAGCCTGAGCGGCTGCTCCCGCTGAGCTACTTCCATGGGCACTATTCCTCCCCGGGACTTGCCGCCAAGTCTTGGCCGGGGGACAGTGACACATTGCCGGGTAGCCTGAGTGGCTGCTCCCGCTGAGCTCTTACTTCCATGGGCATGTTCCTCACCGGGACATACTACCAAGTGTGGCCGGGTTTCGAGCTCCAAACTCGGCTTGCACTTGGTCGCTTGGGGGTCCCCTCCGCTCCGGGAAGGGCGCCCTCCAGCGGGCAGACGAGGGTACTTCTAGTCTGCCCGAGCTCCATGGGGCCCCTCTCGCCCCTAGGCTCCCCGCCCAGGGTTCCAGGGTCCCGGATACAGCCACCCTGCCGAGTTCGGTATAGGGTACCGGGCCTGGCTGGAATCACGCCGGGATCGGTGAGACCTCCTCGGCCGCGGCTCAGCCTCCAAACTCCCTTTCGCGGTTCTCTTCCCTTCAACTTCCATGGGCATGTTCCACACCGGGACCTCCGACCAAGTGTGGCCGGGGAACAGTCACCCATGCCCGGGTAGCCTCAGCGGCTGCTCCCGCTGAGGTCAACTTGGAGGCTGGAGCTCCGACTTCCATGGGCACTATTCCTCCCCGGGACCTGCCGCCAAGTCTGGCCGGGGGACAGTGACACATTCCCGGGTAGCCCTGAGCGGCTGCTCCCGCTGAACTCTTACTTCCATGGGCATGTTCCTCATCAGGAACCAACGACCAAGTGTGGCCCAGGGACAGTGACACATTCCCGGGTAGCCTCAGCAGCTGCTCCCGCTGAGCTACTTCCATGAGCACTATTCCTCCCCGGGACCTGCCGCCAAGTCTGGCCGGGGGACAGTGACACATTCCCGGGTAGCCTGAGCGGCTGCTCCCGCTGAGCTACTTCCATGGGCACTATTCCTCCCCGGGACTTGCCGCCAAGTCTTGGCCGGGGGACAGTGACACATTCCCGGGTAGCCTGAGTGGCTGCTCCCGCTGAGCTCTTACTTCCATGGGCATGTTCCTCACCGGGACATACTACCAAGTGTGGCCGGGTTTCGAGCTCCAAACTCGGCTTGCACTTGGTCGCTTGGGGGTCCCCTCCGCTCCGGGAAGGGCGCCCTCCAGCGGGCAGACGAGGGTACTTCTAGTCTGCCCGAGCTCCATGGGGCCCCTCTCGCCCCTAGGCTCCCCGCCCAGGGTTCCAGGGTCCCGGATACAGCCACCCTGTAGAGTTCGGTATAGGGTACCGGGCCTGGCTGGAATCACGCCGGGATCGGTGAGACCTCCTCGGCCGCGGCTCAGCCTCCAAACTCCCTTTCGCGGTTCTCTTCCCTTCAACTTCCATGGGCATGTTCCACACCGGGACCTCCGACCAAGTGTGGCCGGGGAACAGTCACCCATGCCCGGGTAGCCTCAGCGGCTGCTCCCGCTGAGGTCAACTTGGAGGTTGGAGCTCCGACTTCCATGGGCACTATTCCTCCCCGGGACCTGCCGCCAAGTCTGGCCGAGGGACAGTGACACATTCCCGGGTAGCCTGAGCGGCTTCTCCCGCTGAACTCTTACTTCCATGGGCATGTTCCTCATCAGGAACCAACGACCAAGTGTGGCCCAGGGACAGTGACACATTCCCGGGTAGCCTCAGCAGCTGCTCCCGCTGAGCTACTTCCATGAGCACTATTCCTCCCCGGGACCTGCCGCCAAGTCTGGCCGGGGGACAGTGACACATTCCCGGGTAGCCTGAGTGGCTGCTCCCGCTGAGCTACTTCCATGGGAACTATTCCTCCCCGGGACTTGCCGCCAAGTCTTGGCCGGGGGACAGTGACACATTCCCGGGTAGCCTGAGTGGCTGCTCCCGCTGAGCTCTTACTTCCATGGGCATGTTCCTCACCGGGACATACTACCAAGTGTGGCCGGGTTTCGAGCTCCAAACTCGGCTTGCACTTGGTCGCTTGGGGGGTCCCCTCCGCTCCGGGAAGGGCGCCCTCCAGCGGGCAGACGAGGGTACTTCTAGTCTGCCCGAGCTCCATGGGGCCCCTCTCGCCCCTAGGCTCCCCGCCCAGGGTTCCAGGGTCCCGGATACAGCCACCCTGTCGAGTTCGGTATAGGGTACCGGGCCTGGCTGGAATCACGCCGGGATCGGTGAGACCTCCTCGGCCGCGGCTCAGCCTCCAAACTCCCTTTCGCGGTTCTCTTCCCTTCAACTTCCATGGACACGTTCCACACTTGGACCTACGACCAAGTGTGCCCGGGGAACAGTCACCCATGCCCGGGTAGCCTCAGCGGCTGCTCCCGCTGAGGTCAACTTGGAGGTTGGAGCTCCGACTTCCATGGGCACTATTCCTCCCCGGGACCTGCCGCCAAGTCTGGCCGGGGGACAGTGACACATTCCCGGGTAGCCTGAGCGGCTGCTCCCGCTGCACTCTTTAGTTCCATGGGCATGTTCCTCATCAGGAATCAACGACCAAGTGTGGCCGAGGGACAGTGACACATTCCCGGGTAGCCTGAGTGGCTGCTCCCGCTGAGCTACTTCCATGAGCACTATTCCTCCCCGGGACCTGCCGCCAAGTCTGGCCGGGGGACAGTGACACATTCCCGGGTAGCCTGAGCGGCTGCTCCCGCTGAGCTACTTCCATGGGAACTATTCCTCCCCGGGACTTGCCGCCAAGTCTTGGCCGGGGGACAGTGACACATTCCCGGGTAGCCTGAGTGGCTGCTCCCGCTGAGCTCTTACTTCCATGGGCATGTTCCTCACCGGGACATACTACCAAGTGTGGCCGGGTTTCGAGCTCCAAACTCGGCTTGCACTTGGTCGCTTGGGGGGTCCCCTCCGCTCCGGGAAGGGCGCCCTCCAGCGGGCAGACGAGGGTACTTCTAGTCTGCCCGAGCTCCATGGGGCCCCTCTCGCCCCTAGGCTCCCGGCCCAGGGTTCCAGGGTCGCGGATCCAGCCACCATGCGGAGTTCGGTTTGGGTACCGGGCCTGGCAGAAATCACGCCGGGATCGGTGAGCCCTCCTCGGCCGCGGCTTCGCGCAAAAACTCCCTTTCGCGGTTCTCTTCACTTCAACTTCCATGGACACGTTCCACACTTGGACCTACGACCAAGTGTGCCCGGGGAACAGTAACCCATGCCCGGGCAGCCTCAGCAAGTGCTCCCGCTGAGGTCAATTTGGAGGTTTGAGCTCCGACTTCCATGGCCATGTTCCTCACCGGGACCTACGACCAAGCGTGGCCGGGTTTCGAGCTCCAAACTCGGCTTGCACTTTGTGGCCAAGGGGGTCCCCTCCGCTCCGGGAAGGGCGCCCTCCAGCGGGCAGACGAGGTTACTTCTAGTCTGCCCGAGCTCCATGGGGCATTATTCCTCCCCGGGACTTGCCGCCAAGTCTGGCCGGGGGACAGTGACACTTGGCCGGGTAGGCGAAGTGGCTTCTCCCGCTGACTTGCCCCTTTGGAAGTAGGAGCTCTTACTTCCATGGGCATTATACCTCTCGAAGACTTAGAGCCAAGTGAGCTCCTACTTCCATGGGCATTATTCCTCCCCGGGACTTGCCGCCAAGTCTGGCCGGGGGACAGTGACACTTGGCCGGGTAGGCGAAGTGGCTTCTCCCGCTGACTTGCCCCTTTGGAAGTAGGAGCTCCTACTTCCATGGGCATTATTCCTCCCCGGGACTTGCCGCCAAGTCTGGCCGGGGGACAGTGACACTTGGCCGGGTAGGCGAAGTGGCTTCTCCCGCTGACTTGCCCCTTTGGAAGTAGGAGCTCCTACTTCCATGGGCATTATTCCTCCCCGGGACTTGCCGCCAAGTCTGGCCGGGGGACAGTGACACTTGGCCGGGTAGGCGAAGTGGCTTCTCCCGCTGACTTGCCCCTTTGGAAGTAGGAGCTCTTACTTCCATGGGCATTATACCTCTCGAAGACTTAGAGCCAAGTGAGCTCCTACTTCCATGGGCATTATTCCTCCCCGGGACTTGCCGCCAAGTCTGGCCGGGGGACAGTGACACTTGGCCGGGTAGGCGAAGTGGCTTCTCCCGCTGACTTGCCCCTTTGGAAGTAGGAGCTCCTACTTCCATGGGCATTATTCCTCCCCGGGACTTGCCGCCAAGTCTGGCCGGGGGACAGTGACACTTGGCCGGGTAGGCGAAGTGGCTTCTCCCGCTGACTTGCCCCTTTGGAAGTAGGAGCTCCTACTTCCATGGGCATTATTCCTCCCCGGGACTTCCCGCCAAGTCTGGCCGGGGGACAGTGACACTTGGCCGGGTAGGCGAAGTGGCTTCTCCCGCTGACTTGCCCCTTTGGAAGTAGGAGCTCTTACTTCCATGGGCATTATACCTCTCGAAGACTTAGAGCCAAGTGAGCTCCTACTTCCATGGGCATTATTCCTCCCCGGGACTTGCCGCCAAGTCTGGCCGGGGGACAGTGACACTTGGCCGGGTAGGCGAAGTGGCTTCTCCCGCTGACTTGCCCCTTTGGAAGTAGGAGCTCCTACTTCCATGGGCATTATTCCTCCCCGGGACTTGCCGCCAAGTCTGGCCGGGGGACAGTGACACTTGGCCGGGTAGGCGAAGTGGCTTCTCCCGCTGACTTGCCCCTTTGGAAGTAGGAGCTCCTACTTCCATGGGCATTATTCCTCCCCGGGACTTGCCGCCAAGTCTGGCCGGGGGACAGTGACACTTGGCCGGGTAGGCGAAGTGGCTTCTCCCGCTGACTTGCCCCTTTGGAAGTAGGAGCTCCTACTTCCATGGGCATTATTCCTCCCCGGGACTTCCCGCCAAGTCTGGCCGGGGGACAGTGACACTTGGCCGGGTAGGCGAAGTGGCTTCTCCCGCTGACTTGCCCCTTTGGAAGTAGGAGCTCTTACTTCCATGGGCATTATACCTCTCGAAGACTTAGAGCCAAGTGAGCTCCTACTTCCATGGGCATTATTCCTCCCCGGGACTTGCCGCCAAGTCTGGCCGGGGGACAGTGACACTTGGCCGGGTAGGCGAAGTGGCTTCTCCCGCTGACTTGCCCCTTTGGAAGTAGGAGCTCCTACTTCCATGGGCATTATTCCTCCCCGGGACTTGCCGCCAAGTCTGGCCGGGGGACAGTGACACTTGGCCGGGTAGGCGAAGTGGCTTCTCCCGCTGACTTGCCCCTTTGGAAGTAGGAGCTCCTACTTCCATGGGCATTATTCCTCCCCGGGACTTGCCGCCAAGTCTGGCCGGGGGACAGTGACACTTGGCCGGGTAGGCGAAGTGGCTTCTCCCGCTGACTTGCCCCTTTGGAAGTAGGAGCTCCTACTTCCATGGGCATTATTCCTCCCCGGGACTTGCCGCCAAGTCTGGCCGGGGGACAGTGACACTTGGCCGGGTAGGCGAAGTGGCTTCTCCCGCTGACTTGCCCCTTTGGAAGTAGGAGCTCTTACTTCCATGGGCATTATACCTCTCGAAGACTTAGAGCCAAGTGAGCTCCTACTTCCATGGGCATTATTCCTCCCCGGGACTTGCCGCCAAGTCTGGCCGGGGGACAGTGACACTTGGCCGGGTAGGCGAAGTGGCTTCTCCCGCTGACTTGCCCCTTTGGAAGTAGGAGCTCTTACTTCCATGGGCATTATACCTCTCGAAGACTTAGAGCCAAGTGAGCTCCTACTTCCATGGGCATTATTCCTCCCCTGGGACTTGCCGCCAAGTCTGGCCGGGGGACAGTGACACTTGGCCGGGTAGGCGAAGTGGCTTCTCCCGCTGACTTGCCCCTTTGGAAGTAGGAGCTCCTACTTCCATGGGCATTATTCCTCCCCGGGACTTGCCGCCAAGTCTGGCCGGGGGACAGTGACACTTGGCCGGGTAGGCGAAGTGGCTTCTCCCGCTGACTTGCCCCTTTGGAAGTAGGAGCTCCTACTTCCATGGGCATTATTCCTCCCCGGGACTTCCCGCCAAGTCTGGCCGGGGGACAGTGACACTTGGCCGGGTAGGCGAAGTGGCTTCTCCCGCTGACTTGCCCCTTTGGAAGTAGGAGCTCTTACTTCCATGGGCATTATACCTCTCGAAGACTTAGAGCCAAGTGAGCTCCTACTTCCATGGGCATTATTCCTCCCCGGGACTTGCCGCCAAGTCTGGCCGGGGGACAGTGACACTTGGCCGGGTAGGCGAAGTGGCTTCTCCCGCTGACTTGCCCCTTTGGAAGTAGGAGCTCCTACTTCCATGGGCATTATTCCTCCCCGGGACTTGCCGCCAAGTCTGGCCGGGGGACAGTGACACTTGGCCGGGTAGGCGAAGTGGCTTCTCCCGCTGACTTGCCCCTTTGGAAGTAGGAGCTCCTACTTCCATGGGCATTATTCCTCCCCGGGACTTGCCGCCAAGTCTGGCCGGGGGACAGTGACACTTGGCCGGGTAGGCGAAGTGGCTTCTCCCGCTGACTTGCCCCTTTGGAAGTAGGAGCTCCTACTTCCATGGGCATTATTCCTCCCCGGGACTTGCCGCCAAGTCTGGCCGGGGGACAGTGACACTTGGCCGGGTAGGCGAAGTGGCTTCTCCCGCTGACTTGCCCCTTTGGAAGTAGGAGCTCTTACTTCCATGGGCATTATACCTCTCGAAGACTTAGAGCCAAGTGAGCTCCTACTTCCATGGGCATTATTCCTCCCCGGGACTTGCCGCCAAGTCTGGCCGGGGGACAGTGACACTTGGCCGGGTAGGCGAAGTGGCTTCTCCCGCTGACTTGCCCCTTTGGAAGTAGGAGCTCCTACTTCCATGGGCATTATTCCTCCCCGGGACTTGCCGCCAAGTCTGGCCGGGGGACAGTGACACTTGGCCGGGTAGGCGAAGTGGCTTCTCCCGCTGACTTGCCCCTTTGGAAGTAGGAGCTCCTACTTCCATGGGCATTATTCCTCCCCGGGACTTGCCGCCAAGTCTGGCCGGGGGACAGTGACACTTGGCCGGGTAGGCGAAGTGGCTTCTCCCGCTGACTTGCCCCTTTGGAAGTAGGAGCTCTTACTTCCATGGGCATTATACCTCTCGAAGACTTAGAGCCAAGTGAGCTCCTACTTCCATGGGCATTATTCCTCCCCGGGACCTACTGCCAAGTGTGGCCGGGGAACAGTGACTCTTGGCCGGATAGAACTAGTGGCTTCTCCCGCTGACTTGCCCCTTTGGAAGTAGGAGCTCCTACTTCCATGGGCATTATTCCTCCCCGGGACCTACTGCCAAGTGTGGCCGGGGAACAGTGACTCTTGGCCGGATAGGCCAAGTGGCTTCTCCCGCTGACTTGCCCCTTTGGAAGTAGGAGCTCCTACTTCCATGGGCATTATTCCTCCCCGGGACCTACTGCCAAGTGTGGCCGGGGAACAGTGACATGTGGCCGGATAGGCCAAGTGGCTTCTCCCGCTGACTTGCCCCTTTGGAAGTAGTAGCTCCTACTTCCATGGGCATTATTCCTCCCCGGGACCTACTGCCAAGTGTGGCCGGGGAACAGTGACTCTTGGCCGGATAGGCCGAGTGGCTTCTCCCGCTGACTTGCCCCTTTGGAAGTAGGAGCTCCTACTTCCATGGGCATTATTCCTCCCCGGGACCTACGGCCAAGTGTGGCCGGGGAACAGTGACTCTTGGCCGGTTAGGCCAAGTGGCTTCTCCCGCTGACTTGCCCCTATGGAAGTAGGAGCTCTTACTTCCATGGGCAGTATACCTCTCGGGGACTTAGAGCCAAGTGTCTTCACCCTTTGGAGGTAGTAGCTCCTACTTCCATGGGCATTATTCCTCCCCGGGACATACTGCCAAGTGTGGCCGGGGAACAGTGACTCTTGGCCGGATAGGCCAAGTGGCTTCTCCCGCTGACTTGCCCCTTTGGAGGTAGTAGCTCCTACTTCCATGGGCATTATTCCTCCCCGGGACCTACAGCCAAGAGTGGCCGGGGAACAGTGACTCCTGGCCGGATAGGCCAAGTGGCTTCTCCCGCTGACTTGCCCCTTTGGAAGTAGGAGCTCCTACTTCCATGGGCATTATTCCTCCCCGGGACCTACTGCCAAGTGTGGCCGGGGAACAGTGACTCTTGGCCGGATAGGCCAAGTGGCTTCTCCCGCTGACTTGCCCCTTTGGAAGTAGGAGCTCTTACTTCCATGGGCATTATTCCTCCCCGGGACCTACTGCCAAGTGTGGCCGGGGAACAGTGACTCTTGGCCGGATAGGCCAAGTGGCTTCTCCCGCTGACTTGCCCCTTTGGAAGTAGGAGCTCTTACTTCCATGGTCATTATTCCTCCCCGGGACCTACTGCCAAGTGTAGCCGGGGAACAGTGACTCTTTGCCGGATAGGCCAAGTGGCTTCTCCCGCTGACTTGCCCCTTTGGAAGTAGGAGCTCCTACTTCCATGGGCATTATTCCTCCCCGGGACCTACTGCCAAGTGTGGCCGGGGAACAGTGACTCTTGGCCGGATAGGCCAAGTGGCTTCTCCCGCTGACTTGCCCCTTTGGAAGTAGGAGCTCTTACTTCCATGGGCATTATTCCTCCCCGGGACCTACTGCCAAGTGTGGCCGGGGAACAGTGACTCTTGGCCGGGTAGGCCAAGTGGCTTCTCCCGCTGACTTGCCCCTTTGGAAGTAGGAGCTCTTACTTCCATGGTCATTATTCCTCCCCGGGACCTACTGCCAAGTGTAGCCGGGGAAGAGTGACTCTTGGCCGGATAGGCCAAGTGGCTTCTCCCGCTGACTTGCCCCTATGGAAGTAGGAGCTCTTACTTCCATGGGCATTATTCCTCCCCGGGACCTACTGCCAAGTGTGGCCGGGGAACAGTGACTCTTGGCCGGATAGGCCAAGTGGCTTCTCCCGCTGACTTGCCCCTTTGGAAGTAGGAGCTCTTACTTCCATGGTCATTATTCCTCCCCGGGACCTACTGCCAAGTGTGGCCGGGGAACAGTGACTCTTGGCCGGATAGGCCAAGTGGCTTCTCCCGCTGACTTGCCCCTTTGGAAGTAGGAGCTCCTACTTCCATGGGCATTATTCCTCCCCGGGACCTACTGCCAAGTGTGGCCGGGGAACAGTGACTCTTGCCTGGGTAGGCCAAGTGGCTTCTCCCGCTGACTTGCCCCTTTGGAAGTAGGAGCTCCTACTTCCATGGGCATTATTCCTCCCCGGGACCTACTGCCAAGTGTGGCCGGGGAACAGTGACTCTTGGCCGGATAGAACTAGTGGCTTCTTCCGCTGACTTGCCCCTTTGGAAGTAGGAGCTCCTACTTCCATGGGCATTATTCCTCCCCGGGACCTACAGCCAAGCTTGGCCGGGGGACAGTGACATGTGGCCGGATAGGCCAAGTGGCTTCTCCCGCTGACTTGCCCCTATGGAAGTAGGAGCTCTTACTTCCATGGGCAGTATACCTCTCGAGGACTTAGAGCCAAGTGTCTTCACCCTTTGGAGGTAGTAGCTCCTACTTCCATGGGCATTATTCCTCCCCGGGACCTACTGCCAAGTGTGGCCGGGGGACAGTGACATGTGGCCGGATAGGCCAAGTGGCTTCTCCCGCTGACTTGCCCCTTTGGAAGTAGGAGCTCTTACTTCCATGGGCATTATTCCTCCCCGGGACCTACAGCCAAGAGTGGCCGGGGAACAGTGACTCCTGGCCGGATAGGCCAAGTGGCTTCTCCCGCTGACTTGCCCCTTTGGAAGTAGGAGCTCCTACTTCCATGGGCATTATTCCTCCCCGGGACCTACTGCCAAGTGTGGCCGGGGAACAGTGACTCTTGGCCGGATAGGCCAAGTGGCTTCTCCCGCTGACTTGCCCCTTTGGAAGTAGGAGCTCTTACTTCCATGGGCATTATTCCTCCCCGGGACCTACTGCCAAGTGTGGCCGGGGAACAGTGACTCTTGGCCGGATAGGCCAAGTGGCTTCTCCCGCTGACTTGCCCCTTTGGAAGTAGGAGCTCTTACTTCCATGGTCATTATTCCTCCCCGGGACCTACTGCCAAGTGTAGCCGGGGAACAGTGACTCTTTGCCGGATAGGCCAAGTGGCTTCTCCCGCTGACTTGCCCCTTTGGAAGTAGGAGCTCCTACTTCCATGGGCATTATTCCTCCCCGGGACCTACTGCCAAGTGTGGCCGGGGAACAGTGACTCTTGGCCGGATAGGCCAAGTGGCTTCTCCCGCTGACTTGCCCCTTTGGAAGTAGGAGCTCTTACTTCCATGGGCATTATTCCTCCCCGGGACCTACTGCCAAGTGTGGCCGGGGAACAGTGACTCTTGGCCGGATAGGCCAAGTGGCTTCTCCCGCTGACTTGCCCCTTTGGAAGTAGGAGCTCTTACTTCCATGGTCATTATTCCTCCCCGGGACCTACTGCCAAGTGTAGCCGGGGAAGAGTGACTCTTGGCCGGATAGGCCAAGTGGCTTCTCCCGCTGACTTGCCCCTATGGAAGTAGGAGCTCTTACTTCCATGGGCATTATTCCTCCCCGGGACCTACTGCCAAGTGTGGCCGGGGAACAGTGACTCTTGGCCGGATAGGCCAAGTGGCTTCTCCCGCTGACTTGCCCCTTTGGAAGTAGGAGCTCTTACTTCCATGGTCATTATTCCTCCCCGGGACCTACTGCCAAGTGTGGCCGGGGAACAGTGACTCTTGGCCGGATAGGCCAAGTGGCTTCTCCCGCTGACTTGCCCCTTTGGAAGTAGGAGCTCCTACTTCCATGGGCATTATTCCTCCCCGGGACCTACTGCCAAGTGTGGCCGGGGAACAGTGACTCTTGCCTGGGTAGGCCAAGTGGCTTCTCCCGCTGACTTGCCCCTTTGGAAGTAGGAGCTCCTACTTCCATGGGCATTATTCCTCCCCGGGACCTACTGCCAAGTGTGGCCGGGGAACAGTGACTCTTGGCCGGATAGAACTAGTGGCTTCTTCCGCTGACTTGCCCCTTTGGAAGTAGGAGCTCCTACTTCCATGGGCATTATTCCTCCCCGGGACCTACAGCCAAGCTTGGCCGGGGGACAGTGACATGTGGCCGGATAGGCCAAGTGGCTTCTCCCGCTGACTTGCCCCTATGGAAGTAGGAGCTCTTACTTCCATGGGCAGTATACCTCTCGAGGACTTAGAGCCAAGTGTCTTCACCCTTTGGAGGTAGTAGCTCCTACTTCCATGGGCATTATTCCTCCCCGGGACCTACTGCCAAGTGTGGCCGGGGGACAGTGACATGTGGCCGGATAGGCCAAGTGGCTTCTCCCGCTGACTTGCCCCTTTGGAAGTAGGAGCTCTTACTTCCATGGGCATTATTCCTCCCCGGGACCTACAGCCAAGTGTGGCCGGGGAACAGTGACTCTTGGACGGATAGGCCAAGTGGCTGCTCCCGCTGACTTGCCCCTTTGGAAGTAGGAGCTCCTACTTCCATGGGCATTATTCCTCCCCGGGACCTACTGCCAAGTGTGGCCGGGGAACAGTGACTCTTGGCCGGATAGGCCAAGTGGCTGCTCCCGCTGACTTGCCCCTTTGGAAGTAGGAGCTCTTACTTCCATGGGCATTATTCCTCCCCGGGACCTACTGCCAAGTGTGGCCGGGGGACAGTGACATGTGGCCGGATAGGCCAAGTGGCTTCTCCCGCTGACTTGCCCCTTTGGAAGTAGGAGCTCTTACTTCCATGGGCATTATTCCTCCCCGGGACCTACTGCCAAGTGTTGCCGGGGGACAGTGACATGTGGCCGGATAGCCCAAGTGGCTTCTCCCGCTGACTTGCCCCTTTGGAAGTAGGAGCTCCTACTTCCATGGGCATTATTCCTCCCCGGGACCTCCTGCCAAGTGTGGCCGGGGAACAGTGACTCTTGGCCGGATAGGCCAAGTGGCTTCTCCCGCTGACTTGCCCCTTTGGAAGTAGGAGCTCCTACTTCCATGGGCATTATTCCTCCCCGGGACCTACTGCCAAGTGTGGCCGGGGAACAGTGACTCTTGGCCGGATAGGCCAAGTTGCTTCTCCCGCTTACTTTCCCCTTTGGAAGTAGGAGCTCCTACTTCCATGGGCATTATTCCTCCCCGGGACCTACTGCCAAGTGTGGCCGGGGAACAGTGACTCTTGGCCGGATAGGCCAAGTGGCTTCTCCCGCTTACTTTCCCCTTTGGAAGTAGGAGCTCCTACTTCCATGGGCATTATTCCTCCCCGGGACCTACTGCCAAGTGTGGCCGGGGAACAGTGACTCTTGGCCGGATAGGCCAAGTGGCTTCTCCCGCTGACTTGACCCTTTGGAAGTAGGAGCTCCTACTTCCATGGGCATTATTCCTCCCCGGGACCTCCTGCCAAGTGTGGCCGGGGAACAGTGACTCTTGGCCGGATAGGCCAAGTTGCTTCTCCCGCTGACTTGCCCCTTTGGAAGTAGGAGCTCCTACTTCCATGGGCACTATACCTCTCGGGGACTTAGAGCCAAGTGTCTTCACCCTTTGGAGGTAGTAGCTCCTACTTCCATGGGCATTATTCCTCCCCGGGACCTCCTGCCAAGTGTGGCCGGGGAACAGTGACTCTTGTTCGGATAGGCCAAGTGGCTTCTCCCGCTGACTTGCCCCTTTGGAAGTAGGAGCTCCTACTTCCATGGGCATTATTCCTCCCCGGGACCTACTGCCAAGTGTGGCCGGGGAACAGTGACTCTTGGCCGGATAGGCCAAGTGGCTTCTCCCGCTGACTTGACCCTTTGGAAGTAGGAGCTCCTACTTCCATGGGCATTATTCCTCCCCGGGACCTACTGCCAAGTGTGGCCGGGGAACAGTGACTCTTGCCTGGGTAGGCCAAGTGGCTTCTCCCGCTGACTTGCCCCTTTGGAAGTAGGAGCTCCTACTTCCATGGGCATTATTCCTCCCCGGGACCTACTGCCAAGAGTGGCCGGGGGACAGTGACATGTGGCCGGATAGGCCAAGTGGCTTCTCCCGCTGACTTGCCCCTTTGGAAGTAGGAGCTCCTACTTCCATGGGCATTATTCCTCCCCGGGACCTACTGCCAAGTGTGGCCGGGGAACAGTGACTCTTGGCCGTATATGCCAAGTGGCTTCTCCCGCTGACTTGCCCCTTTGGAAGTAGGAGCTCCTACTTCCATGGGCATTATTCCTCTCCGGGACCTACTGCCAAGTGTGGCCGGGGAACAGTGACTCTTGGCCGGATAGGCCAAGTGGCTTCTCCCGCTGACTTGACCCTTTGGAAGTAGGAGCTCTTACTTCCATGGGCACTATACCTCTCGTGGACTTAGAGCCAAGTGTCTTCACTCTTTGGAGGTAGTAGCTCCTACTTCCATGGGCATTATTCCTCCCCGGGACCTACTGCCAAGTGTGGCCGGGGGACAGTGACATGTGGCCGGATAGGCCAAGTGGGCTTCTCCCGCTGACTTGCCCCTTTGGAAGTAGGAGCTCTTACTTCCATGGGCATTATTCCTCCCCGGGACCTACAGCCAAGTGTGGCCGGGGAACAGTGACTCTTGGACGGATAGGCCAAGTGGCTGCTCCCGCTGACTTGCCCCTTTGGAAGTAGGAGCTCCTACTTCCATGGGCATTATTCCTCCCCGGGACCTACTGCCAAGTGTGGCCGGGGAACAGTGACTCTTGGCCGGATAGGCCAAGTGGCTGCTCCCGCTGACTTGCCCCTTTGGAAGTAGGAGCTCCTACTTCCATGGGCATTATTCCTCCCCGGGACTTGCCGCCAAGTCTGGCCGGGGGACAGTGACACTTGGCCGGGTAGGCGAAGTGGCTTCTCCCGCTGACTTGCCCCTTTGGAAGTAGGAGCTCTTACTTCCATGGGCATTATACCTCTCGAAGACTTAGAGCCAAGTGAGCTCCTACTTCCATGGGCATTATTCCTCCCCGGGACTTGCCGCCAAGTCTGGCCGGGGGACAGTGACACTTGGCCGGGTAGGCGAAGTGGCTTCTCCCGCTGACTTGCCCCTTCGGAAGTAGGAGCTCCTACTTCCATGGGCATTATTCCTCCCCGGGACTTGCCGCCAAGTCTGGCCGGGGGACAGTGACACTTGGCCGGGTAGGCGAAGTGGCTTCTCCCGCTGACTTGCCCCTTTGGAAGTAGGAGCTCTTACTTCCATGGGCATTATACCTCTCGAAGACTTAGAGCCAAGTGAGCTCCTACTTCCATGGGCATTATTCCTCCCCGGGACCTACTGCCAAGTGTGGCCGGGGAACAGTGACTCTTGGCCGGATAGGCCAAGTGGCTTCTCCCGCTGACTTGCCCCTATGGAAGTAGGAGCTCTTACTTCCATGGGCATTATTCCTCCCCGGGACCTACTGCCAAGTGTGGCCGGGGAACAGTGACTCTTGGCCGGATAGGCCAAGTGGCTTCTCCCGCTGACTTGCCCCTTTGGAAGTAGGAGCTCTTACTTCCATGGTCATTATTCCTCCCCGGGACCTACTGCCAAGTGTGGCCGGGGAACAGTGACTCTTGGCCGGATAGGCCAAGTGGCTTCTCCCGCTGACTTGCCCCTTTGGAAGTAGGAGCTCCTACTTCCATGGGCATTATTCCTCCCCGGACCTACTGCCAAGTGTGGCCGGGGAACAGTGACTCTTGCCTGGGTAGGCCAAGTGGCTTCTCCCGCTGACTTGCCCCTTTGGAAGTAGGAGCTCCTACTTCCATGGGCATTATTCCTCCCGGGACCTACTGCCAAGTGTGGCCGGGGAACAGTGACTCTTTGGCCGGATAGAACTAGTGGCTTCTTCCGCTGACTTGCCCCTTTGGAAGTAGGAGCTCCTACTTCCATGGGCATTATTCCTCCCCGGGACCTACAGCCAAGCTTGGCCGGGGGACAGTGACATGTGGCCGGATAGGCCAAGTGGCTTCTCCCGCTGACTTGCCCCTATGGAAGTAGGAGCTCTTACTTCCATGGGCAGTATACCTCTCGAGGACTTAGAGCCAAGTGTCTTCACCCTTTGGAGGTAGTAGCTCCTACTTCCATGGGCATTATTCCTCCCCGGGACCTACTGCCAAGTGTGGCCGGGGGACAGTGACATGTGGCCGGATAGGCCAAGTGGCTTCTCCCGCTGACTTGCCCCTTTGGAAGTAGGAGCTCTTACTTCCATGGGCATTATTCCTCCCCGGGACCTACAGCCAAGTGTGGCCGGGGAACAGTGACTCTTGGACGGATAGGCCAAGTGGCTGCTCCCGCTGACTTGCCCCTTTGGAAGTAGGAGCTCCTACTTCCATGGGCATTATTCCTCCCCGGGACCTACTGCCAAGTGTGGCCGGGGAACAGTGACTCTTGGCCGGATAGGCCAAGTGGCTGCTCCCGCTGACTTGCCCCTTTGGAAGTAGGAGCTCTTACTTCCATGGGCATTATTCCTCCCCGGGACCTACTGCCAAGTGTGGCCGGGGGACAGTGACATGTGGCCGGATAGGCCAAGTGGCTTCTCCCGCTGACTTGCCCCTTTGGAAGTAGGAGCTCTTACTTCCATGGGCATTATTCCTCCCCGGGACCTACTGCCAAGTGTTGCCGGGGGACAGTGACATGTGGCCGGATAGCCCAAGTGGCTTCTCCCGCTGACTTGCCCCTTTGGAAGTAGGAGCTCCTACTTCCATGGGCATTATTCCTCCCCGGGACCTCCTGCCAAGTGTGGCCGGGGAACAGTGACTCTTGGCCGGATAGGCCAAGTGGCTTCTCCCGCTGACTTGCCCCTTTGGAAGTAGGAGCTCCACTTCCATGGGCATTATTCCTCCCCGGGACCTACTGCCAAGTGTGGCCGGGGAACAGTGACTCTTGGCCGGATAGGCCAAGTTGCTTCTCCCGCTTACTTTCCCTTTGGAAGTAGGAGCTCCTACTTCCATGGGCATTATTCCTCCCCGGGACCTACTGCCAAGTGTGGCCGGGGAACAGTGACTCTTGGCCGGATAGGCCAAGTGGCTTCTCCCGCTGACTTGACCCTTTGGAAGTAGGAGCTCCTACTTCCATGGGCATTATTCCTCCCCGGGACCTCCTGCCAAGTGTGGCCGGGGAACAGTGACTCTTGGCCGGATAGGCCAAGTTGCTTCTCCCGCTGACTTGCCCCTTTGGAAGTAGGAGCTCCTACTTCCATGGGCACTATACCTCTCGGGACTTAGAGCCAAGTGTCTTCACCCTTTGGAGGTAGTAGCTCCTACTTCCATGGGCATTATTCCTCCCCGGGACCTCCTGCCAAGTGTGGCCGGGGAACAGTGACTCTTGTTCGGATAGGCCAAGTCACTTCTCCCGCTGACTTGCCCCTTTGGAAGTAGGAGCTCCTACTTCCATGGGCATTATTCCTCCCCGGGACCTACTGCCAAGTGTGACCGGGGAACAGTGACTCTTGGCCGGATAGGCCAAGTGGCTTCTCCCGCTGACTTGACCCTTTGGAAGTAGGAGCTCCTACTTCCATGGGCATTATTCCTCCCCGGGACCTACTGCCAAGTGTGGCCGGGGAACAGTGACTCTTGCCTGGGTAGGCCAAGTGGCTTCTCCCGCTGACTTGCCCCTTTGGAAGTAGGAGCTCCTACTTCCATGGGCATTATTCCTCCCCGGGACCTACTGCCAAGAGTGGCCGGGGGACAGTGACATGTGGCCGGATAGGCCAAGTGGCTTCTCCCGCTGACTTGCCCCTTTGGAAGTAGGAGCTCCTACTTCCATGGGCATTATTCCTCCCCGGGACCTACTGCCAAGAGTGGCCTGGGGACAGTGACATGTGGCCGGATAGGCCAAGTGGCTTCTCCCGCTGACTTGCCCCTTTGGAAGTAGGAGCTCCTACTTCCATGGGCATTATTCCTCCCCGGGACCTACTGCCAAGTGTGGCCGGGGAACAGTGACTCTTGGCCGGATAGGCCAAGTGGCTTCTCCCGCTGACTTGCCCCTTTGGAAGTAGGAGCTCTTACTTCCATGGGCACTATACCTCTCGGGGACTTACAGCCAAGTGTCTTCACTCTTTGGAGGTAGTAGCTCCTACTTCCATGGGCATTATTCCTCCCCGGGACCTACTGCCAAGTGTGGCCGGGGGACAGTGACATGTGGCCGGATAGGCCAAGTGGCTTCTCCCGCTGACTTGCCCCTTTGGAAGTAGGAGCTCTTACTTCCATGGGCATTATTCCTCCCCGGGACCTACAGCCAAGTGTGGCCGGGGAACAGTGACTCTTGGACGGATAGGCCAAGTGGCTGCTCCCGCTGACTTGCCCCTTTGGAAGTAGGAGCTCCTACTTCCATGGGCATTATTCCTCCCCGGG
>NW_027285478.1:25000-47278 GCF_040894005.1 Engystomops pustulosus | reverse complement strand
ACATGGCTAGCCTCACCCGCCGGGCGCCACCCCATTGGGGACCGTAGGGCGGAGAAGGGGTCTCCGCGTCCGGAATTTACTTGTGAGAACGGCCTGGCTTACGTCCCGTCCTCCCGCCCTCGACCTCACACGGCTAGCCTCACCCGCCGGGCGCCACCCCATTGGGACCGTAGGGCGGAGAAGGGGTCTCCGCGTCCGGAATTTACTTGTGGAGAACGGCCTGGCTTACGTCCCGTCCTCCCGCCCTCGACCTCACATGGCTAGCCTCACCCGCCGGGCGCCACCCCATTGGGGACCGTAGGGCGGAGAAGGGTCTCCGCGTACGGAATTTCTTGTGGAGAACGGCCTGGCTTACGTCCCGTCCTCCCATGGCTAGCCTCACCCGCCGGGCGCCACCCCATTGGGGACCGTAGGGCGGAGAAGGGGTCTCCGCGTCCGGAATTTCTTGTGGAGAACGGCCTGGCTTACGTCCCGTCCTCCCGCCCTCGACCTCACATGGCTAGCCTACCCGCCGGGCGCCGCTCCATTGGGGATACGGTACGGCAAAGCGCGACGCCGCACGATGCCAACACTTTGTGCAAAAACCTGGCAGAGTCGACCAAAACCTCGCTTCTTTGACCGGTATTTTTGATGCTTTTCTCTGCCGCCGAAGGTGCACTGAGGGTCGGATCGCCCAAAATTTTTACCGGTCGTTTTGGTCTGCGGTTCTTCGAGAGGTGCCCGCCTGACAGTTCTTTTTCAGCAGCCTCCGAAAGGCCATCCAGCGGGCAAGCCAGGGGTTGGCAGCCGCCGGCGGTGAGCCTTCCCCGGCCGGGGCAGACGGCTCCGACCGCAAAATTTTTTCGACTTTCGCCGAGGCCAAAACCCCATGCACTTTTAAAGCCTGCCCGCAGCGCCGTCTCCTGTCAGACGTCCCTTGCCGCCTGCGGTGGTCCTCGCCCGGCAGAGAGAAGCCGGAGTCGCCCCCTCTCCGGTTCTTTTTCACCATTCCGGAGCTCTGAAATCTGCCGGACACCGAGTGACCGAGGACGCTTCCAGGAGGGCGGCAGCGAGAGGCAGAGTGCCACCGGTCGGGTCGCCGGTTCTCCCACACTTTGAAAATTTTTCGCTTGTTCTGGTGGGATGGAGAGAGAGCGTGGCTTATGCGCCCTCTGCCCCGCGGTCCGCCCTGGCTGGCCTTACGCCGGTGGTTCGCCAGGCCACCGGCACCTTGTACGGCGGGGACGGCGTGGCTTATGCGCCCGTCAACCCACCTACTCGCCCCGGCTAGCCTTTTACCCGGAGGGCGCCACGCTCCGGGTACCAGTGAGCGGCACGAACCCAGTCATACCATGCCGCTCACCTCGCGCCCTCTCCGGCCTCCGCCGCGGAGACCTCCCGCTAGGACCTGCGGGGGGCGATTTCTGCCAAAATCTACAAAGTCCCCGATGGTTAAGGACGTAGACTGTTGAGCGGGACCTACACACTCTTGTAGCCGATGGGGCTCGCCATTTCCCGCAGAAAATGGACCACCTCCCGCAGAGGAACATGAAATGCCCCTTCCCGCGGGACCCGAAGGACCGCTCTGTCCGAGCAGGCCTCCAGGACCACGGCACGCAAAAGCGACTCAGTCCCGCTGGCATTACGGATCTGACTTTGTGCAAAAACCAGGCAGAGTCGACCAAAACCTCCCTTCTTTGACCGGTGTTTTTGTTGCTTTTCTCTGCCGCCGAAGGTGCACTGAGGGTCGGATCGCCCAAAATTTTTACCGGTCGTTTTGGTCTGCGGTTCTTCCGAGAGGTGCCCGCCTGACAGTTCTTTTTCAGCAGCCTCCGAAAGGGCATCCAGCGGGCAAGCCAGGGGTTGGCAGCCGCCGGCGGTGAGCCTTCCCCGGCCGGGGCAGACAGCTCCGACCGCAAATTTTTTTCGACTTTCGCCGAGGCCAAAACCCCATGCACTTTTAAAGCCTGCCCGCAGCGCCGTCTCCTGGCAGACGTCCCTTGCCGCCTGCGGTGGTCCTCGCCCGGCAGAGAGAAGCCGGTTTCGCCCTCTCACCGGTTCTTTTTCACCATTCCGGAGCTCTGAAATCTGCCGGACACCGAGTGACCGAGGACGCTTCCAGGAGGGCGGCAGCGAGAGGCAGAGTGCCACCGGTCGGGTCCCCGGTTCTCCCACACTTTGAAAATTTTTCGCTTGTTCTGGTGGGATGGAGAGAGAGCGTGGCTTATGCGCCCTCTGCCCCGCGGTACGCCCTTGGCTAGCCTTACGCCGGTGGTTCGCCAGGCCACCGGCACCTTGTACAGCGGGGACGGCGTGGCTTATGCGCCCTCTGCCCCGCGGTCCGCCCTGTCTAGCCTTACGCCGGTGGTTCGCCAGGCCACCGGCACCTTGTACGGCGGGGACGGCGTGGCTTATGCGCCCGTCAACCCACCTGCTCGCCCCGGCTAGCCTTTTACCCGGAGGGCGCCACGCTCCGGGTAGCAGTGAGCGGCACGAGCCCAGTCATACCATGCCGCTCACCTCGCACCTTTTCCGGCCTCCGCCGCGGAGACCTCCCGCTAGGACATGCGGGGGGCGATCTTGACCAAAATCTACAAAGTCCCCGATGGTTAAGGACGTAGACTGTTGAGCGGGACCTACACACTCTTGCAGCCGAAGGGGCTCGCCATTTCCCGCAGAAAATGGACCACCTCCCGCAGAGGAACATGAAATGCCCCTTCCCGCGGGACCCGAAAGGACCGCCCTGTCCGAGCAGGCCTCCAGGACCACGGCACGCAAAAGCGACTCAGTCCCGCTGGCATTACGGATCTGACTTAGTGCAAAAACCTGGCAGAGTCGACCAAAACTCCCCTTCTCTGACCGGTATTTTTGTTGCTTTTCTCTGCCGCCGAAGGTGCACTACGGGTCGGATCGCCCAAAATTTTTACCGGTCGTTTTGGTCTGCGGTTCTTCCGAGAGGTGCCCGCCTGACAGTTCTTTTTCAGAAGCCTCCGAAAGGCCATCCAGCGGGCAAGCCATGAGTTGGCAGCCGCCGGCGGTGAGCCTTCCCCGGCCGGGGCAGACAGCTCCGACCGCATAATTTTTTCGACTTTTGCCGAGGCCAAAACCCCATGCACTTTTAAAGCCTGCCCGCAGCGCCGTCTCCTGTCAGACGTCCCCGCCGCCTGCGGTGGTCCTCGCCCGGCAGAGAGAAGCCGGAGTCGCCCTCTCTCCGGTTCTTTTTCACCATTCCGGAGGTCTGAAATCTGCCGTACTCCGAGTGACCGAGGACGCTTCCAGGAGGACGGCAGCGAGAGGCAGAGTGCCACCGGTCGGGAAGCCGGTTCTCCCACACTTTGAAAATTTTTCGCTTGTGCTGGTGGGATGGAGAGAGAGCGTGGCTTATGCGCCCTCTGCCCCGCGGTACGCCCTTGGCTAGCCTTACGCCGGTGGTTCGCCAGGCCACCGGCACCTTGTACGGCGGGGACGGCGTGGCTTATGCGCCCGTCAACCCACCTACTCGCCCCGGCTAGCCTTTTACCCGGAGGGCGCCACGCTCCGGGTAGCAGTGAGCGGCACGAGCCCAGTCATACCATGCCGCTCACCTCGCACCTTTTCCGGCCTCCGCCGCGGAGACCTCCCGCTAGGACATGCGGGGGGCGATCTTGACCAAAATCTACAAAGTCCCCGATGGTTAAGGACGTAGACTGTTGAGCGGGACCTACACACTCTTGCAGCCGAAGGGGCTCGCCATTTCCCGCAGAAAATGGACCACCTCCCGCAGAGGAACATGAAATGCCCCTTCCCGCGGGACCCGAAGGACCACTCTGTCCGAGCAGGCTTCCAGGACCACGGCACGCAAGAGCGACTCAGTCCCGCTGGCATTACGGATCTGACTTAGTGCAAAAACCTGGCAGAGTCGACCAAAACTCCCCTTCTCTGACCGGTATTTTTGTTGCTTTTCTCTGCCGCCGAAGGTGCACTACGGGTCGGATCGCCCAAAATTTTTACCGGTCGTTTTGGTCTGCGGTTCTTCCGAGAGGTGCCCGCCTGACAGTTCTTTTTCAGCAGCCTCCGAAAGGCCATCCAGCGGGCAAGCCAGGGGTTGGCAGCCGCCGGCGGTGAGCCTTCCCCGGCCGGGGCAGACAGCTCCGACCGCATAATTTTTTCGACTTTCGCCGAGGCCAAAACCCCTTGCACTTTTAAAGCCTGCCCGCAGCGCCGTCTCCTGTCAGACGTCCCCGCCGCCTGCGGTGGTCCTCGCCCGGCAGAGAGAAGCCGGAGTCGCCCTCTCTCCGGTTCTTTTTCACCATTCCGGAGCTCTTAAATCTGCCATACTCCGAGTGACCGAGGACGCTTCCAGGAGGGCGGCAGCGAGAGGCAGAGTGCAACTGGTCGGGAAGCCGGTTCTCCCACACTTTGAAAATTTTTCGCTTGTGCTGGTGGGATGGAGAGAGAGCGTGGCTTATGCGCCCTCTGCCCCGCGGTACGCCCTTGGCTAGCCTTACGCCGGTGGTTCGCCAGGCCACCGGCACCTTGTACGGCGGGGACGGCGTTGCTTATGCGCCCGTCATCCCACCTACTCGCCCCGGCTAGCCTTTTACCCGGAGGGCGCCACGCTCCGGGTAGCAGTGAGCGGCACGAGCCCAGTCATACCATGCCGCTCACCTCGCACCTTTTCCGGCCTCCGCCGCGGAGACCTCCCGCTAGGACATGCGGGGGGCGATCTTGACCAAAATCTACAAAGTCCCCGATGGTTAAGGACGTAGACTGTTGAGCGGGACCTACACACTCTTGCAGCCGAAGGGGCTCGCCATTTCCCGCAGAAAATGGACCACCTCCCGCAGAGGAACATGAAATGCCCCTTCCCGCGGGACCCGAAGGACCACTCTGTCCGAGCAGGCTTCCAGGACCACGGCACGCAAGAGCGACTCAGTCCCGCTGGCATTACGGATCTGACTTAGTGCAAAAACCTGGCAGAGTCGACCAAAACTCCCCTTCTCTGACCGGTATTTTTGTTGCTTTTCTCTGCCGCCGAAGGTGCACTACGGGTCGGATCGCCCAAAATTTTTACCGGTCGTTTTGGTCTGCGGTTCTTCCGAGAGGTGCCCGCCTGACAGTTCTTTTTCAGCAGCCTCCGAAAGGCCATCCAGCGGGCAAGCCAGGGGTTGGCAGCCGCCGGCGGTGAGCCTTCCCCGGCCGGGGCAGACAGCTCCGACCGCATAATTTTTTCGACTTTCGCCGAGGCCAAAACCCCATGCACTTTTAAAGCCTGCCCGCAGCGCCGTCTCCTGTCAGACGTCCCCGCCGCCTGCGGTGGTCCTCGCCCGGCAGAGAGAAGCCGGAGTCGCCCTCTCTCCGGTTCTTTTTCACCATTCCGGAGCTCTTAAATCTGCCATACTCCGAGTGACCGAGGACGCTTCCAGGAGGGCGGCAGCGAGAGGCAGAGTGCAACCGGTCGGGAAGCCGGTTCTCCCACACTTTGAAAATTTTTCGCTTGTGCTGGTGGGATGGAGAGAGAGCGTGGCTTATGCGCCCTCTGCCCCGCGGTACGCCCTTGGCTAGCCTTACGCCGGTGGTTCGCCAGGCCACCGGCACCTTGTACGGCGGGGACGGCGTTGCTTATGCGCCCGTCATCCCACCTACTCGCCCCGGCTAGCCTTTTACCCGGAGGGCGCCACGCTCCGGGTAGCAGTGAGCGGCACGAGCCCAGTCATACCATGCCGCTCACCTCGCACCTTTTCCGGCCTCCGCCGCGGAGACCTCACGCTCTGTTCTGCGGAGAGCGATTTTGGGCAAAATCTACAAAGTCCCCGATGGTTAAGGACGTAGACTGTTCAGCGGGACCTACACACTCTTGTAGCCGAAGGGGCTCGCCATTTCCCGCAGAAAATGGATCACCTCCCGCAGAGGAACATGAAATGCCCCTTCCCGCGGGACCCGCAGGACCGCTCTGTCCGAGCAGGCCTCCAGGACCACGGCACGCAAAAGCGACTCAGTCCCGCTGGCATTACGGATCTGACTTAGTGCAAAAACCTGGCAGAGTCGACCAAAACTCCCCTTCTCTGACCGGTATTTTTGTTGCTTTTCTCTGCCGCCGAAGGTGCACTACGGGTCGGATCGCCCAAAATTTTTACCGGTCGTTTTGGTCTGCGGTTCTTCCGAGAGGTGCCCGCCTGACAGTTCTTTTTCAGAAGCCTCCGAAAGGGCATCCAGCGGGCAAGCCAGGGGTTGGCAGCCGCCGGCGGTGAGCCTTCCCCGGCCGGGGCAGACAGCTCCGACCGCATAATTTTTTCGACTTTTGCCGAGGCCAAAACCCCATGCACTTTTAAAGCCTGCCCGCAGCGCCGTCTCCTGTCAGACGTCCCCGCCGCCTGCGGTGGTCCTCGCCCGGCAGAGAGAAGCCGGAGTCGCCCTCTCTCCGGTTCTTTTTCACCATTCCGGAGCTCTTAAATCTGCCGTACTCCGAGTGACCGAGGACGCTTCCAGGAGGGCGGCAGCGAGAGGCAGAGTGCCACCGGTCGGGAAGCCGGTTCTCCCACACTTTGAAAATATTTCGCTTGTGCTGGTGGGATGGAGAGAGAGCGTGGCTTATGCGCCCTCTGCCCCGCGGTCCGCCCTGGCTAGCCTTACGCCGGTGGTTCGCCAGGCCACCGGCACCTTGTACGGCGGGGACGGCGTTGCTTATGCGCCCGTCATCCCACCTACTCGCCCCGGCTAGCCTTTTACCCGGAGGGCGCCACGCTCCGGGTAGCAGTGAGCGGCACGAGCCCAGTCATACCATGCCGCTCACCTCGCACCTTTTCCGGCCTCCGCCGCGGAGACCTCACGCTCTGTTCTGCGGAGAGCGATTTTGGGCAAAATCTACAAAGTCCCCGATGGTTAAGGACGTAGACTGTTGAGCGGGACCTACACACTCTTGTAGCCGAAGGGGCTCGCCATTTCCCGCAGAAAATGGATCACCTCCCGCAGAGGAACATGAAATGCCCCTTCCCGCGGGACCCGAAGGACCGCTCTGTCCGAGCAGGCCTCCAGGACCACGGCACGCAAAAGCGACTCAGTCCCGCTGGCATTACGGATCTGACTTAGTGCAAAAACCTGGCAGAGTCGACCAAAACTCCCCTTCTCTGACCGGTATTTTTGCTGCTTTTCTCTGCCGCCGAAGGTGCACTACGTGTCGGATCGCCCAAAATTTTTACCGGTCGTTTTGGTCTGCGGTTCTTCCGAGAGGTGCCCGCCTGACAGTTCTTTTTCAGCAGCCTCCGAAAGGGCATCCAGCGGGCAAGCCAGGGGTTGGCAGCCGCCGGCGGTGAGCCTTCCCCGGCCGGGGCAGACAGCTCCGACCGCATAATTTTTTCGAACTTCTCCGAGGTCAAAATCCCAGGCACTCCGACGGAAGGTCCGCCGCGCGTCTCCCGTCTGACGTCCCCGCCGCTCGCGGTGGTCCTCGCCCGGCAGGGAGCTGCCGGATTCGCCCTCTTACCGGTTCTTTTTCACCTTTCCGGAGCTCTGATATCTGCCGCACACACAGTGACCGAGGACGCTTCCAGGAGGGCGGCAGCGAGAGGCAGAGTGCCACCGGGCGGGTCCTCGGTTCTCCCACACTTAGAAAATTTTTGCGCTTGTGCTGGTGCGAGGACGTAGGTCTTTCGACCGGGGCAAGCCTGGAGGGCGGTAGCCGGGATTGGCGCCCTATTCCCGGCTAGCTCTCGGAGGCTTCACCCGGTTGGAGGTTGGAGCTCCGACTTCCATGGGCATGTTCCTCACCGGGACCTACGACCAAGTGTGGCCGAGGGACAGTGACACATTCCCGGGTAGCCTGAGTGGCTGCTCCCGCTGAGCTACTTCCATGGGCACTATTCCTCCCCGGGACTTGCCGCCAAGTCTTGGCCGGGGGACAGTGACACATTCCCGGGTAGCCTGAGTGGCTGCTCCCGCTGAGCTACTTCCATGGGCACTATTCCTCCCCGGGACTTGCCGCCAAGTCTTGGCCGGGGGACAGTGACACATTCCCGGGTAGCCTGAGTGGCTGCTCCCGCTGAGCTCTCACTTCCATGGGCATGTTCCTCACCGGGACATACTACCAAGTGTGGCCGGGTTTCGAGCTCCAAACTCGGCTTGCACTTGGTCGCTTGGGGGGTCCCCTCCGCTCCGGGAAGGGCGCCCTCCAGCGGGCAGACGAGGGTACTTCTAGTCTGCCCGAGCTCCATGGGGCCCCTCTCGCCCCTAGGCTCCCCGCCCAGGGTTCCAGGGTCCCGGATACAGCCACCCTGTCGAGTTCGGTATAGGGTACCGGGCCTGGCTGGAATCACGCCGGGATCGGTGAGACCTCCTCGGCCGCGGCTCAGCCTCCAAACTCCCTTTCGCGGTTCTCTTCCCTTCAACTTCCATGGGCATGTTCCACACCGGGACCTCCGACCAAGTGTGGCCGGGGAACAGTCGCCCATGCCCGGGTAGCCTCAGCAAGTGCTCCCGCTGAGGTCAACTTGGAGGTTGGAGCTCCGACTTCCATGGGCACTGTTCCTCCCCGGGACCTGCCGCCAAGTCTGGCCGGGGGACAGTGACACATTCCCGGGTAGCTTGAGCGGCTTCTCCCGCTGAACTCTTACTTCCATGGGCATGTTCCTCATCAGGAACCAACGACCAAGTGTGGCCCAGGGACAGTGACACATTCCCGGGTAGCCTCAGCAGCTGCTCCCGCTGAGCTACTTCCATGGGCACTATTCCTCCCCGGGACTTGCCGCCAAGTCTTGGCCGGGGGACAGTGACACATTGCCGGGTAGCCTGAGTGGCTGCTCCCGCTGAGCTCTTACTTCCATGGGCATGTTCCTCACCGGGACCAACTACCAAGTGTGGCCGGGTTTCGAGCTCCAAACTCGGCTTGCACTTGGTCGCTTGGGGGGTCCCCTCCGCTCCGGGAAGGGCGCCCTCCAGCGGGCAGACGAGGGTACTTCTAGTCTGCCCGAGCTCCATGGGGCCCCTCTCGCCCCTAGGCTCCCCGCCCAGGGTTCCAGGGTCCCGGATACAGCCACCCTGTCGAGTTCGGTATAGGGTACCGGGCCTGGCTGGAATCACGCCGGGATCGGTGAGACCTCCTCGGCCGCGGCTCAGCCTCCAGACTCCCTTTCGCGGTTCTCTTCCCTTCAACTTCCATGGGCATGTTCCACACCGGGACCTCCGACCAAGTGTGGCCGGGGAACAGTCGCCCATGCCCGGGTAGCCTCAGCAAGTGCTCCCGCTGAGGTCAACTTGGAGGTTGGAGCTCCGACTTCCATGGGCACTGTTCCTCCCCGGGACCTGCCGCCAAGTCTGGCCGGGGGACAGTGACACATTCCCGGGTAGCTTGAGCGGCTTCTCCCGCTGAACTCTTACTTCCATGGGCATGTTCCTCATCAGGAACCAACGACCAAGTGTGGCCCAGGGACAGTGACACATTCCCGGGTAGCCTCAGCAGCTGCTCCCGCTGAGCTACTTCCATGAGCACTATTCCTCCCCGGGACCTGCCGCCAAGTCTGGCCGGGGGACAGTGACACATTCCCGGGTAGCCTCAGCAGCTGCTCCCGCTGAGCTACTTCCATGGGCACTATTCCTCCCCGGGACTTGCCGCCAAGTCTTGGCCGGGGGACAGTGACACATTGCCGGGTAGCCTGAGTGGCTGCTCCCGCTGAGCTCTTACTTCCATGGGCATGTTCCTCACCGGGACCAACTACCAAGTGTGGCCGGGTTTCGAGCTCCAAACTCGGCTTGCACTTGGTCGCTTGGGGGGTCCCCTCCGCTCCGGGAAGGGCGCCCTCCAGCGGGCAGACGAGGGTACTTCTAGTCTGCCCGAGCTCCATGGGGCCCCTCTCGCCCCTAGGCTCCCCGCCCAGGGTTCCAGGGTCCCGGATACAGCCACCCTGTCGAGTTCGGTATAGGGTACCGGGCCTGGCTGGAATCACGCCGGGATCGGTGAGACCTCCTCGGCCGCGGCTCAGCCTCCAAACTCCCTTTCGCGGTTCTCTTCCCTTCAACTTCCATGGGCATGTTCCACACCGGGACCTCCGACCAAGTGTGGCCGGGGAACAGTCGCCCATGCCCGGGTAGCCTCAGCAAGTGCTCCCGCTGAGGTCAACTTGGAGGTTGGAGCTCCGACTTCCATGGGCACTGTTCCTCCCCGGGACCTGCCGCCAAGTCTGGCCGGGGGACAGTGACACATTCCCGGGTAGCTTGAGCGGCTTCTCCCGCTGAACTCTTACTTCCATGGGCATGTTCCTCATCAGGAACCAACGACCAAGTGTGGCCCAGGGACAGTGACACATTCCCGGGTAGCCTCAGCAGCTGCTCCCGCTGAGCTACTTCCATGAGCACTATTCCTCCCCGGGACCTGCCGCCAAGTCTGGCCGGGGGACAGTGACACATTCCCGGGTAGCCTCAGCAGCTGCTCCCGCTGAGCTACTTCCATGGGAACTATTCCTCCCCGGGACTTGCCGCCAAGTCTTGGCCGGGGGACAGTGACACATTCCCGGGTAGCCTGAGTGGCTGCTCCCGCTGAGCTCTTACTTCCATGGGCATGTTCCTCACCGGGACATACTACCAAGTGTGGCCGGGTTTCGAGCTCCAAACTCGGCTTGCACTTGGTCGCTTGGGGGGTCCCCTCCGCTCCGGGAAGGGCGCCCTCCAGCGGGCAGACGAGGGTACTTCTAGTCTGCCCGAGCTCCATGGGGCCCCTCTCGCCCCTAGGCTCCCCGCCCAGGGTTCCAGGGTCCCGGATACAGCCACCCTGTCGAGTTCGGTATAGGGTACCGGGCCTGGCTGGAATCACGCCGGGATCGGTGAGACCTCCTCGGCCGCGGCTCAGCCTCCAGACTCCCTTTCGCGGTTCTCTTCCCTTCAACTTCCATGGGCATGTTCCACACCGGGACCTCCGACCAAGTGTGGCCGGGGAACAGTCGCCCATGCCCGGGTAGCCTCAGCAAGTGCTCCCGCTGAGGTCAACTTGGAGGTTGGAGCTCCGACTTCCATGGGCACTGTTCCTCCCCGGGACCTGCCGCCAAGTCTGGCCGGGGGACAGTGACACATTCCCGGGTAGCTTGAGCGGCTTCTCCCGCTGAACTCTTACTTCCATGGGCATGTTCCTCATCAGGAACCAACGACCAAGTGTGGCCCAGGGACAGTGACACATTCCCGGGTAGCCTCAGCAGCTGCTCCCGCTGAGCTACTTCCATGAGCACTATTCCTCCCCGGGACCTGCCGCCAAGTCTGGCCGGGGGACAGTGACACATTCCCGGGTAGCCTCAGCAGCTGCTCCCGCTGAGCTACTTCCATGGGCACTATTCCTCCCCGGGACTTGCCGCCAAGTCTTGGCCGGGGGACAGTGACACATTGCCGGGTAGCCTGAGTGGCTGCTCCCGCTGAGCTCTTACTTCCATGGGCATGTTCCTCACCGGGACCAACTACCAAGTGTGGCCGGGTTTCGAGCTCCAAACTCGGCTTGCACTTGGTCGCTTGGGGGGTCCCCTCCGCTCCGGGAAGGGCGCCCTCCAGCGGGCAGACGAGGGTACTTCTAGTCTGCCCGAGCTCCATGGGGCCCCTCTCGCCCCTAGGCTCCCCGCCCAGGGTTCCAGGGTCCCGGATACAGCCACCCTGTCGAGTTCGGTATAGGGTACCGGGCCTGGCTGGAATCACGCCGGGATCGGTGAGACCTCCTCGGCCGCGGCTCAGCCTCCAAACTCCCTTTCGCGGTTCTCTTCCCTTCAACTTCCATGGGCATGTTCCACACCGGGACCTCCGACCAAGTGTGGCCGGGGAACAGTCACCCATGCCCGGGTAGCCTCAGCGGCTGCTCCCGCTGAGGTCAACTTGGAGGTTGGAGCTCCGACTTCCATGGGCACTATTCCTCCCCGGGACCTGCCGCCAAGTCTGGCCGGGGGACAGTGACACATTCCCGGGTAGCCTGAGCGGCTGCTCCCGCTGCACTCTTTAGTGCCATGGGCATGTTCCTCATCAGGAATCAACGACCAAGTGTGGCCGAGGGACAGTGACACATTCCCGGGTAGCCTGAGTGGCTGCTCCCGCTGAGCTACTTCCATGAGCACTATTCCTCCCCGGGACCTGCCGCCAAGTCTGGCCGGGGGACAGTGACACATTCCCGGGTAGCCTGAGTGGCTGCTCCCGCTGAGCTACTTCCATGAGCACTATTCCTCCCCGGGACCTGCCGCCAAGTCTTGGCCGGGGGACAGTGACACATTCCCGGGTAGCCTGAGTGGCTGCTCCCGCTGAGCTCTTACTTCCATGGGCATGTTCCTCACCGGGACATACTACCAAGTGTGGCCGAGTTTCGAGCTCCAAACTCGGCTTGCACTTGGTCGCTTGGGGGGTCCCCTCCGCTCCGGGAAGGGCGCCCTCCAGCGGGCAGACGAGGGTACTTCTAGTCTGCCCGAGCTCCATGGGGCCCCTCTCGCCCCTAGGCTCCCGGCCCAGGGTTCCAGGGTCGCGGATCCAGCCACCATGCGGAGTTCGGTTTGGGTACCGGGCCTGGCAGAAATCACGCCGGGATCGGTGAGCCCTCCTCGGCCGCGGCTTCGCGCAAAAACTCCCTTTCGCGGTTCTCTTCACTTCAACTTCCATGGACACGTTCCACACTTGGACCTACGACCAAGTGTGCCCGGGGAACAGTAACCCATGCCCGGGCAGCCTCAGCAAGTGCTCCCGCTGAGGTCAATTTGGAGGTTTGAGCTCCGACTTCCATGGCCATGTTCCTCACCGGGACCTACGACCAAGCGTGGCCGGGTTTCGAGCTCCAAACTCGGCTTGCACTTTGTGGCCAAGGGGGTCCCCTCCGCTCCGGGAAGGGCGCCCTCCAGCGGGCAGACGAGGTTACTTCTAGTCTGCCCGAGCTCCATGGGGCATTATTCCTCCCCGGGACTTGCCGCCAAGTCTGGCCGGGGGACAGTGACACTTGGCCGGGTAGGCGAAGTGGCTTCTCCCGCTGACTTGCCCCTTTGGAAGTAGGAGCTCTTACTTCCATGGGCATTATACCTCTCGAAGACTTAGAGCCAAGTGAGCTCCTACTTCCATGGGCATTATTCCTCCCCGGGACTTGCCGCCAAGTCTGGCCGGGGGACAGTGACACTTGGCCGGGTAGGCGAAGTGGCTTCTCCCGCTGACTTGCCCCTTTGGAAGTAGGAGCTCCTACTTCCATGGGCATTATTCCTCCCCGGGACTTGCCGCCAAGTCTGGCCGGGGGACAGTGACACTTGGCCGGGTAGGCGAAGTGGCTTCTCCCGCTGACTTGCCCCTTTGGAAGTAGGAGCTCCTACTTCCATGGGCATTATTCCTCCCCGGGACTTGCCGCCAAGTCTGGCCGGGGGACAGTGACACTTGGCCGGGTAGGCGAAGTGGCTTCTCCCGCTGACTTGCCCCTTTGGAAGTAGGAGCTCCTACTTCCATGGGCATTATTCCTCCCCGGGACTTGCCGCCAAGTCTGGCCGGGGGACAGTGACACTTGGCCGGGTAGGCGAAGTGGCTTCTCCCGCTGACTTGCCCCTTTGGAAGGAGGAGCTCCTACTTCCATGGGCATTATTCCTCCCCGGGACTTGCCGCCAAGTCTGGCCGGGGGACAGTGACACTTGGCCGGGTAGGCGAAGTGGCTTCTCCCGCTGACTTGCCCCTTTGGAAGTAGGAGCTCCTACTTCCATGGGCATTATTCCTCCCCGGGACTTGCCGCCAAGTCTGGCCGGGGGACAGTGACACTTGGCCGGGTAGGCGAAGTGGCTTCTCCCGCTGACTTGCCCCTTTGGAAGTAGGAGCTCTTACTTCCATGGGCATTATACCTCTCGAAGACTTAGAGCCAAGTGAGCTCCTACTTCCATGGGCATTATTCCTCCCCGGGACTTGCCGCCAAGTCTGGCCGGGGGACAGTGACACTTGGCCGGGTAGGCGAAGTGGCTTCTCCCGCTGACTTGCCCCTTTGGAAGGAGGAGCTCCTACTTCCATGGGCATTATTCCTCCCCGGGACTTGCCGCCAAGTCTGGCCGGGGGACAGTGACACTTGGCCGGGTAGGCGAAGTGGCTTCTCCCGCTGACTTGCCCCTTTGGAAGTAGGAGCTCCTACTTCCATGGGCATTATTCCTCCCCGGGACTTGCCGCCAAGTCTGGCCGGGGGACAGTGACACTTGGCCGGGTAGGCGAAGTGGCTTCTCCCGCTGACTTGCCCCTTTGGAAGTAGGAGCTCTTACTTCCATGGGCATTATACCTCTCGAAGACTTAGAGCCAAGTGAGCTCCTACTTCCATGGGCATTATTCCTCCCCGGGACCTACTGCCAAGTGTGGCCGGGGAACAGTGACTCTTGGCCGGATAGAACTAGTGGCTTCTCCCGCTGACTTGCCCCTTTGGAAGTAGGAGCTCCTACTTCCATGGGCATTATTCCTCCCCGGGACCTACTGCCAAGTGTGGCCGGGGAACAGTGACATGTGGCCGGATAGGCCAAGTGGCTTCTCCCGCTGACTTGCCCCTTTGGAAGTAGGAGCTCCTACTTCCATGGGCATTATTCCTCCCCGGGACCTACTGCCAAGTGTGGCCGGGGAACAGTGACTCTTGGCCGGTTAGGCCAAGTGGCTTCTCCCGCTGACTTGCCCCTTTGGGTGTAGGAGCTCCTACTTCCATGGGCATTATTCCTCCCCGGGACCTACTGCCAAGTGTGGCCGGGGAACAGTGACTCTTGGCCGGATAGGCCAAGTGGCTTCTCCCGCTGACTTGCCCCTTTGGAAGTAGGAGCTCCTACTTCCATGGGCATTATTCCTCCCCGGGACCTACTGCCAAGTGTGGCCGGGGAACAGTGACTCTTGGCCGGTTAGGCCAAGTGGCTTCTCCCGCTGACTTGCCCCTTTGGAAGTAGGAGCTCCTACTTCCATGGGCATTATTCCTCCCCGGGACCTACTGCCAAGTGTGGCCGGGGAACAGTGACTCTTGGCCGGATAGGCCAAGTGGCTTCTCCCGCTGACTTGCCCCTTTGGAAGTAGGAGCTCCTACTTCCATGGGCATTATTCCTCCCCGGGACCTCCTGCCAAGTGTGGCCGGGGAACAGTGACTCTTGGCCGGATAGGCCAAGTGGCTTCTCCCGCTGACTTGCCCCTTTGGAAGTAGGAGCTCCTACTTCCATGGGCATTATTCCTCCCCGGGACTTGCCGCCAAGTCTGGCCGGGGGACAGTGACACTTGGCCGGGTAGGCGAAGTGGCTTCTCCCGCTGACTTGCCCCTTTGGAAGTAGGAGCTCTTACTTCCATGGGCATTATACCTCTCGAAGACTTAGAGCCAAGTGAGCTCCTACTTCCATGGGCATTATTCCTCCCCGGGACTTGCCGCCAAGTCTGGCCGGGGGACAGTGACACTTGGCCGGGTAGGCGAAGTGGCTTCTCCCGCTGACTTGCCCCTTCGGAAGTAGGAGCTCCTACTTCCATGGGCATTATTCCTCCCCGGGACTTGCCGCCAAGTCTGGCCGGGGGACAGTGACACTTGGCCGGGTAGGCGAAGTGGCTTCTCCCGCTGACTTGCCCCTTTGGAAGTAGGAGCTCTTACTTCCATGGGCATTATACCTCTCGAAGACTTAGAGCCAAGTGAGCTCCTACTTCCATGGGCATTATTCCTCCCCGGGACTTGCCGCCAAGTCTGGCCGGGGGACAGTGACACTTGGCCGGGTAGGCGAAGTGGCTTCTCCCGCTGACTTGCCCCTTTGGAAGTAGGAGCTCCTACTTCCATGGGCATTATTCCTCCCCGGGACCTACTGCCAAGTGTGGCCGGGGGACAGTGACTCTTGGCCGGATAGGCCAAGTGGCTTCTCCCGCTGACTTGCCCCTTTGGAAGTAGGAGCTCCTACTTCCATGGGCATTATTCCTCCCCGGGACCTACTGCCAAGTGTGGCCGGGGAACAGTGACTCTTGGCCGGGTAGGCCAAGTGGCTTCTCCCGCTGACTTGCCCCTTTGGAAGTAGGAGCTCCTACTTCCATGGGCATTATTCCTCCCCGGGACCTACTGCCAAGTGTGGCCGGGGAACAGTGACTCTTGGCCGGATAGGCCAAGTGGCTTCTCCCGCTGACTTGCCCCTTTGGAAGTAGGAGCTCTTACTTCCATGGGCATTATTCCTCCCCGGGACCTACTGCCAAGTGTGGCCGGGGAACAGTGACTCTTGGCCGGATAGGCCAAGTGGCTTCTCCCGCTGACTTGCCCCTTTGGAAGTAGGAGCTCTTACTTCCATGGTCATTATTCCTCCCCGGGACCTACTGCCAAGTGTAGCCGGGGAACAGTGACTCTTTGCCGGATAGGCCAAGTGGCTTCTCCCGCTGACTTGCCCCTTTGGAAGTAGGAGCTCTTACTTCCATGGGCATTATTCCTCCCCGGGACCTACTGCCAAGTGTGGCCGGGGAACAGTGACTCTTGGCCGCATAGGCCAAGTGGCTTCTCCCGCTGACTTGCCCCTTTGGAAGTAGGAGCTCTTACTTCCATGGTCATTATTCCTCCCCGGGACCTACTGCCAAGTGTAGCCGGGGAACAGTGACTCTTGGCCGGATAGGCCAAGTGGCTTCTCCCGCTGACTTGCCCCTTTGGAAGTAGGAGCTCTTACTTCCATGGGCATTATTCCTCCCCGGGACCTACTGCCAAGTGTGGCCGGGGAACAGTGACTCTTGGCCGCATAGGCCAAGTGGCTTCTCCCGCTGACTTGCCCCTTTGGAAGTAGGAGCTCTTACTTCCATGGTCATTATTCCTCCCCGGGACCTACTGCCAAGTGTAGCCGGGGAACAGTGACTCTTGGCCGGATAGGCCAAGTGGCTTCTCCCGCTGACTTGCCCCTATGGAAGTAGGAGCTCTTACTTCCATGGGCATTATTCCTCCCCGGGACCTACTGCCAAGTGTGGCCGGGGAACAGTGACTCTTGGCCGGATAGGCCAAGTGGCTTCTCCCGCTGACTTGCCCCTTTGGAAGTAGGAGCTCTTACTTCCATGGTCATTATTCCTCCCCGGGACCTACTGCCAAGTGTGGCCGGGGAACAGTGACTCTTGGCCGGATAGGCCAAGTGGCTTCTCCCGCTGACTTGCCCCTTTGGAAGTAGGAGCTCCTACTTCCATGGGCATTATTCCTCCCCGGGACCTACTGCCAAGTGTGGCCGGGGAACAGTGACTCTTGCCTGGGTAGGCCAAGTGGCTTCTCCCGCTGACTTGCCCCTTTGGAAGTAGGAGCTCCTACTTCCATGGGCATTATTCCTCCCCGGGACCTACTGCCAAGTGTGGCCGGGGAACAGTGACTCTTGGCCGGATAGAACTAGTGGCTTCTTCCGCTGACTTGCCCCTTTGGAAGTAGGAGCTCCTACTTCCATGGGCATTATTCCTCCCCGGGACCTACAGCCAAGCTTGGCCGGGGGACAGTGACATGTGGCCGGATAGGCCAAGTGGCTTCTCCCGCTGACTTGCCCCTTTGGAAGTAGGAGCTCCTACTTCCACGGGCATTATTCCTCCCCGGGACCTACTGCCAAGTGTGGCCGGGGAACAGTGACTCTTGGCCGGATAGGCCAAGTGGCTTCTCCCGCTGACTTGCCCCTTTGGAAGTAGGAGCTCCTACTTCCATGGGCATTATTCCTCCCCGGGACCTATTGCCAAGTGTGGCCGGGGAACAGTGACTCTTGGCCGGATAGGCCAAGTGGCTTCTCCCGCTGACTTGCCCCTTTGGAAGTAGGAGCTCTTACTTCCATGGGCATTATTCCTCCCCGGGACCTACTGCCAAGTGTGGCCGGGGAACAGTGACTCTTGGCCGGATAGGCCAAGTGGCTTCTCCCGCTGACTTGCCCCTTTGGAGGTAGGAGCTCCTACTTCCATGGGCATTATTCCTCCCCGGGACCTACTGCCAAGTGTGGCCGGGGAACAGTGACTCTTGGCCGGGTAGGCCAAGTGGCTTCTCCCGCTGACTTGCCCCTTTGGAGGTAGGAGCTCCTACTTCCATGGGCATTATTCCTCCCCGGGACCTACTGCCAAGAGTGGCCGGGGAACAGTGACTCTTGGCCGGATAGGCCAAGTGGCTTCTCCCGCTGACTTGCCCCTTTGGAGGTAGTAGCTCCTACTTCCATGGGCATTATTCCTCCCCGGGACCTACTGCCAAGTGTGGCCGGGGAACAGTGACTCTTGGCCGTGTAGGCCAAGTGGCTTCTCCCGCTGACTTGCCCCTTTGGAAGTAGGAGCTCCTACTTCCATGGGCACTATTCCTCTCCGGGACCTACTGCCAAGTGTGGCCGGGGAACAGTGACTCTTGGCCGGATAGGCCAAGTGGCTTCTCCCGCTGACTTGCCCCTTTGGAAGTAGGAGCTCTTACTCCCATGGGCAGTATACCTCTCGGGGACTTAGAGCCAAGTGTCTTCACCCTTTGGAGGTGGTAGCTCCTACTTCCATGGGCATTATTCCTCCCCGGGACCTACTGCCAAGTGTGGCCGGGGAACAGTGACTCTTGGCCGGATAGAACTAGTGGCTTCTCCCGCTGACTTGCCCCTTTGGAAGTAGGAGCTCCTACTTCCATGGGCATTATTCCTCCCCGGGACCTATTGCCAAGTGTGGCCGGGGAACAGTGACTCTTGGCCGGATAGGCCAAGTGGCTTCTCCCGCTGACTTGCCCCTTTGGAAGTAGGAGCTCCTACTTCCATGGGCATTATTCCTCCCCGGGACCTACTGCCAAGTAAGGCCGGGGAACAGTGACTCTTGGCCGGATAGAACTAGTGGCTTCTTCCGCTGACTTGCCCCTTTGGAAGTAGGAGCTCCTACTTCCATGGGCATTATTCCTCCCCGGGACCTACAGCCAAGTGTGGCCGGGGGACAGTGACATGTGGCCGGATAGGCCAAGTGGCTTCTCCCGCTGACTTGCCCCTTTGGAAGTAGGAGCTCCTACTTCCATGGGCATTATTCCTCCTTGGGACCTACTGCCAAGTGTGGCCGGGGAACAGTGACTCTTGGCCGGGTAGGCCAAGTGGCTTCTCCCGCTGACTTGCCCCTTTGGAAGTAGGAGCTCCTACTTCCATGGGCATTATTCCTCCCCGGGACCTACTGCCAAGTGTGGCCGGGGAACAGTGACTCTTGGCCGGGTAGGCCAAGTGGCTTCTCCCGCTGACTTGCCCCTTTGGAAGTAGGAGCTCTTACTCCCATGGGCAGTATACCTCTCGGGGACTTAGAGCCAAGTGTCTTCACCCTTTGGAGGTAGTAGCTCCTACTTCCATGGGCATTATTCCTCCCCGGGACCTACTGCCAAGTGTAGCCGGGGAACAGTGACTCTTGGCCGGATAGAACTAGTGGCTTCTCCCGCTGACTTGCCCCTTTGGAAGTAGGAGCTCCTACTTCCATGGGCATTATTCCTCCCCGGGACCTATTGCCAAGTGTGGCCGGGGAACAGTGACTCTTGGCCGGATAGGCCAAGTGGCTTCTCCCGCTGACTTGCCCCTTTGGAAGTAGGAGCTCCTACTTCCATGGGCATTATTCCTCCCCGGGACCTACTGCCAAGTAAGGCCGGGGAACAGTGACTCTTGGCCGGATAGAACTAGTGGCTTCTTCCGCTGACTTGCCCCTTTGGAAGTAGGAGCTCCTACTTCCATGGGCATTATTCCTCCCCGGGACCTACAGCCAAGTGTGGCCGGGGGACAGTGACATGTGGTTGGATAGGCCAAGTGGCTTCTCCCGCTGACTTGCCCCTTTGGAAGTAGGAGCTCCTACTTCCATGGGCATTATTCCTCCCCGGGACCTACTGCCAAGTGTGGCCGGGGAACAGTGACTCTTGGCCGCGTAGGCCAAGTGGCTTCTCCCGCTGACTTGCCCCTTTGGAAGTAGGAGCTCCTACTTCCATGGGCATTATTCCTCCCCGGGACCTACTGCCAAGTGTGGCCGGGGAACAGTGACTCTTGGCCGGGTAGGCCAAGTGGCTTCTCCCGCTGACTTGCCCCTTTGGAAGTAGGAGCTCTTACTCCCATGGGCAGTATACCTCTCGGGGACTTAGAGCCAAGTGTCTTCACCCTTTGGAGGTAGTAGCTCCTACTTCCATGGGCATTATTCCTCCCCGGGACCTACTGCCAAGTGTAGCCGGGGAACAGTGACTCTTGGCCGGATAGAACTAGTGGCTTCTCCCGCTGACTTGCCCCTTTGGAAGTAGGAGCTCCTACTTCCATGGGCATTATTCCTCCCCGGGACCTACTGCCAAGAGTGGCCGGGGAACAGTGACTCTTGGCCGGATAGGCCAAGTGGCTTCTCCCGCTGACTTGCCCCTTTGGAAGTAGGAGCTCCTACTTCCATGGGCATTATTCCTCCCCGGGACCTACTGCCAAGTAAGGCCGGGGAACAGTGACTCTTGGCCGGATAGAACTAGTGGCTTCTTCCGCTGACTTGCCCCTTTGGAAGTAGGAGCTCCTACTTCCATGGGCATTATTCCTCCCCGGGACCTACAGCCAAGCTTGGCCGGGGGACAGTGACATGTGGCCGGATAGGCCAAGTGGCTTCTCCCGCTGACTTGCCCCTTTGGAGGTAGGAGCTCTTACTTCCATGGGCATTATTCCTCTCCGGGACCTACAGCCAAGTGTGGCCGGGGAACAGTGAAACTTGGCCGAATAGGCCAAGTGGCTGCTCCCGCTGACTTGCCCCTTTGGAAGTAGGAGCTCCTACTTCCATGGGCATTATTCCTCCCCGGGACCTATAGCCAAGTGTGGCCGGGGGACGGTGACATGTGGCCGGATAGGCCGAGCGGCTTCTCCCGCTGACGTCATCGCTTTGGAAGTAGGAGCTCCTACTTCCATGGGCTTGTTCCTCCCCGGGACTTGCCGCCAAGTCTGGCCGGGGGACAGTGACATGTGGCCGGATAGGCCAACTGGCTGCTCCCGCTGAGCCCCTACTTCCATGGGCTTGTTCGTCCCCCGGGACTTGCCGCCAAGTCTGGCCGGGGAACAGTGACATGCCGCCGGATACGGCCGAGCGGCTGCTCCCGCTGACGTCATCGCTTTGGAAGTAGGAGCTCCTACTTCCATGGGCTTGTTCCTCCCCGGGACTTGCCGCCAAGTCTGGCCGGGGGACAGTGACATGTGGCCGGATAGGCCAACTGGCTGCTCCCGCTGAGCCCCTACTTCCATGGGCTTGTTCGTCCCCGGGACTTGCCGCCAAGTCTGGCCGGGGAACAGTGACATGCCGCCGGATACGGCCGAGCGGCTGCTCCCGCTGACGTCATCACTTTGGAAGTCGGAGCTCCTACTTCCATGGGCTTGTTCCTCCCCGGGACTTGCCGCCAAGTCTGGCCGGGGGACAGTGACATGTGGCCGGATAGGCCAACTGGCTGCTCCCGCTGAGCCCCTACTTCCATGGGCTTGTTCGTCCCCGGGACTTGCCGCCAAGTCTGGCCGGGGAACAGTGACATGCCGCCGGATACGGCCGAGCGGCTGCTCCCGCTGACGTCATCACTTTGGAAGTCGGAGCTCCTACTTCCATGGGCTTGTTCCTCCCCGGGACTTGCCGCCAAGTCTGGCCGGGGGACAGTGACATGTGGCCGGATAGGCCAACTGGCTGCTCCCGCTGAGCCCCTACTTCCATGGGCTTGTTCGTCCCCGGGACTTGCCGCCAAGTCTGGCCGGGGAACAGTGACATGCCGCCGGATACGGCCGAGCGGCTGCTCCCGCTGACGTCATCACTTTGGAAGTCGGAGCTCCTACTTCCATGGGCTTGTTCCTCCCCGGGACTTGCCGCCAAGTCTGGCCGGGGGACAGTGACATGTGGCCGGATAGGCCAACTGGCTGCTCCCGCTGAGCCCCTACTTCCATGGGCTTGTTCGTCCCCGGGACTTGCCGCCAAGTCTGGCCGGGGAACAGTGACATGCCGCCGGATACGGCCGAGCGGCTGCTCCCGCTGACGTCATCACTTCGGAAGTCCATGCACGGGGCAAGGCTCGCACTCCAGGCGAGAACCAGCTCTGCGGGGCCGGCGGCGCGTGCTTGGCTGAACCCCCGTGACCAACGGGGGCTAGACGTCGGAGGCATGCCCGCAGAGGTGCACCCCTCGCCGGCCACACTCTCTGACATCCTCCGGCCTCTGCTCCGCGCCTACGTTCTACGCGGCTTATGTCTGCCACTGCACGGCACTCTATGTATGCTCTGCATCACTCGCCGCCCTTGCCCAATGATCCATGACTTTATGCTTTGTGTGCTGCCCGCGGGCCTGCTGGCTCTCGCCAATGACGGAGGCACACTGCTCTCTCCGGCTCTCGCTCTCGGGGCATGCCGGCACACGCGCGCCCCCTTCACCGGCCACTACTGCGCTCGCTACACGGCTACACGCAGCGAAGCC
>NW_027285478.1:0-15000 GCF_040894005.1 Engystomops pustulosus | reverse complement strand
GATGCAATACCCCAGTGCAGACAGTCGGCCCTGCCCCGAACCTACTCGGTGGTTTGAAGGTTAACCTCTTGGGGAAAAGCAGCGATTCGCCTCGCGGTGCGTGCCTCCGCGGATCTAAACCCCCTCGATCGATGTGGGGCCAGAGGACCCCTTTTCCCCGTACGAAACTGTCAGCTCACCATGGGCTCGACGTCCGTGGGTCGGGGAGTTGAGCGCTTACGCGCGGCGGGACCTTATAACCTGCAGCGGCTGAGGAGCGAAGATTTCCAGGGTGGGCCCCCGGGGATGCCATACCCCGAGCAGCCTGTCGGCCCCGCTCCTAGCACGCTGGCAAGCAATGGAGTCTTCCCCGCGGCAGCCACCGCCCTCGCCCTAGCCTCGCCGTCGGTCGATGAAGAACGTCGTTCGCCCTCCTCTGGCTCGGGATTTGGAAACGGCCTGGCCTTCGCCTACTCCGTCGGGCAACTGCCTTCCGCCAGCCCCTTCCCTCGAATCCCCTTCTTCCATTTTAGACCCGATCAGGGGATTGGTCAGCCCAGCCCTGGGGTAAGAAGAGGGGTTGGGGTCGGTTCGGCTTCGGGTGCCCCGCTCGGCCAAAGGTTCCCCTCGCTTTGGAAGCACGCGAGGTCGCGGAGGGTGTCGGGGTTATTTTTTCGGCTCCCTGGCTTCGCGGGAGCGGCCTTCGGCTAGGGCCGAGGCCGTCCGGCCCGCGCAGATTTGGACCGGGGTCCGGGGCGAGTACCTGCCTCTCTCACGAAGGGAGTGTCACCGGTAAGAAGCCTCTTCCCACGTCTGCTTGCCGACTTACGCTCGCCCCGACGAGAGGCCCAACCGAAAGAGTGGAAAGGGGCAGAGATTTCCAGGGTCGCCCCACCAGGGATGCAATACCCCAGTGCAGACTGTCGGCCCTGCCCCGAACCTACTCGGTGGTTTGAAGGTTAACCTCTTGGGGAAAAGCAGCGATTCGCCTCGCGGTGCGTGCCTCCGCGGATCTAAACCCCCTCGATCGATGTGGGGCCAGAGGACCCCTTTTCCCCGTACGAAACGGCCGGCTCACCATGGGCTCGACATCCGTGGGTCGGAGAGTTGAGCGCTTACGCGCGGCGGGACCTTATAACCTGCAGCGGCTGAGGAGCGAAGATTTCCAGGGTGGGCCCCCGGGGATGCCATACCCCGAGCAGCCAGTCGGCCCCGCTCCTAGCGCGCTGACGAGCAATGGAGTCTTCCCCGCGGCAGCCACCGCCCTCGCCTCGCCGTCGGTCGATGAAGAGCCGAGTTCGCCCTCCTCTGCTCGGGACTCGGAAACGGCCTGGCCTTCGCCTACTCCGTCGGGCAACTGCCTTCCGCCAGCCCCTTCCCTCGAATCCCCTTCTTCCATTTTAGACCCGATCAGGGGATTGGTCAGCCCAGCCCTGGGGTAGGAAGAGGGGTTGGGGTCGGTTCGGCTTCCGGTGCCCCCGCTCGGCCAAAGGTCCCCTCGCTTTGGAAGCAGAGGGTGCCGGGGTTATTTTCGGCTTGACGCCTAGTCCGGTCCCTGCCGGTTCCCGTGGAGGCCCGCGGTCAAAACCAGCTCCCCGGCTGTCGGAGCCGGAGCCCCGCAGCCCGAGCGGACGCACCGAGTCCCTCATGTAAGGGATAGCCGCCCCTACGGAACGGCCCGGACTGGGACCAGGCACCCCCAGGCGCCGAAGGGGTGGGTCGGCCGTGTTGCCGAAGCTTAGCCGGCGCTGATGACCGCAGCCCCTAACGATGCCCACAGGCGGGGGAGCCAAGGAGAGCACTAGGAAGACGTGGCGGGGTCGGACGGCTCAATTTCCAGGGTGGGACCCCGGGGGTTCAGTACCCCGGGCATCCGGTCGGTTTCGCCGGCGCGACCCCAAGCCTTCCACGGCCCCCTTCGTGGGTGCAGGGATACCGTGCAGGGTGCAGGCTTAGACGCCAATTCCCCAGAAGTTTTAGGGATAGGGTTTGTCCGGGCGCCACCGCAGCGACAACCTCGCAAGAAGCTCTCTTCCACAAAAGCACGGGCAACGTTCGTGTGCGAGTGTTGGTCTCCCATGGTCTACCGACTCCCCCGGGCGGCCCAAGCGTTACGCCCACGGCCGGGCCCTCGAGCAGGCGCACCCCTGGTGCCTCTCGTAAGGGAAGGCTACGGTCCTCAACCCCTCGTATGGCGGGGAGGGCGCATTTGAAACGCTAAAGGACGAGCCCTGTTCGGGACCTGGCGGGGATCCGCGGATTGGCGAGAGGGATGGGTCTGCCGTTGGTCAGAGGGGACGCACCCCTGGGACGCAGTTTGGCATTAGCGACCGATGGCCCATCTACGACCATGTACTCCGGGAGCGCCAAGGAGGACGCGGGTGGGCTTTGGGGGCAGACTCAATTTCCAGGGTCTGGGCGCCGGGGGTGCAATACCCTTAAGCGCTCATGTCGGTTTCGTCTGCCGCCCGCCTCTGGCCCGGCTCCTAGTGACGGGTGCTGTGAACGTGCGATCGTGCTTGCGGTTGAAGAGTTCAAAGGCTACCGCTGGGGATAACACGCCCGGGGAATTTAGAAACCCCCCCCTCCGCTACAATCTCTGCTTCTGCCGGACTCGGAGGGGAGCCGCCCCGGGGGCGACCGCTCCCTCTCCTCTTCCGCGGCGTGCCGCGCGCTTCGCCGTCAGCAGCGGAGCGAACCTTTTTCTCGGTCCGCAGCTCTTCAGGCGTAGGCGGGCAGCGCTAACAGGGTACACTGGGGACCACTCGACCGCAACCGCTCCTCCGACCGACGAGCATACCTACCGCGGATACGCCACGGTGGGTCTAAGCCTCGTCGCCGCCGCGAGGAGCAGGCGGGAGCCGTCCCTTTTCGTGCTGCGGAAATAAACCGTGGACACAGAGGTGTGTCTGCGCTCTCCGACCGGGCGGGGGGCGATTGGACTTGCCCGAGGGACACTAGGCGAGGCGCTGCCGCGGGAGCCGGAGCTCCGCGCTGGACGCTGCCGCCGCCGCCGCCGCCCCCCACCCACGGTACGGTGGAGTACGCCCGTTCCATACGCTTCGTAGCAAACCTCAGCCGAAGCAGAGAGTCCTACCGCTGTGGCAGGAGCGGGGCCGTGCGAGGACCACACTGGCACCGCGCTACACAACCTTAGGCAGAGGACCACAGCCGCTCACGGGGAGCGGGGGATTGATGCGCGACCAAGACTGAGGCTAAGGAACGCTTTACCATAAACCGGCCGGGGCCAATACCCCTGACCGAGCAAAGTGCCCTGCCCCGCCGGATCGCGCTGTGTCAGATCGATCAAAAGAGCGGAGAGCCGAGACTCTACCGCTGGGAGTTTGTGGAGAACGGCCTGGCTTGCGTCCCGTCCTCCCGCCCTCGACCTCACATGGCTAGCCTCACCCGCCGGGAGCCACCCCATTGGGGACCGTAGGGCGGAGAAGGGGTCTCCGCGTCCGGAATTTACTTGTGGAGAACGGCCTGGCTTACGTCCCGTCCTCCCGCCCTCGACCTCACATGGCTAGCCTCACCCGCCGGGCGCCACCCCATTGGGGACCGTAGGGCGGAGAAGGGGTCTCCGCGTCCGGAATTTACTTGTGGAGAACGGCCTGGCTTACGTCCCGTCCTCCCGCCCTCGACCTCACACGGCTAGCCTCACCCGCCGGGCGCCACCCCATTGGGGACCGTAGGGCGGAGAAGGGGTCTCCGCGTCCGGAATTTACTTGTGGAGAACGGCCTGGCTTACGTCCCGTCCTCCCGCCCTCGACCTCACATGGCTAGCCTCACCCGCCGGGCGCCACCCCATTGGGGACCGTAGGGCGGAGAAGGGGTCTCCGCGTACGGAATTTCTTGTGGAGAACGGCCTGGCTTACGTCCCGTCCTCCCATGGCTAGCCTCACCCGCCGGGCGCCACCCCATTGGGGACCGTAGGGCGGAGAAGGGGTCTCCGCGTCCGGAATTTCTTGTGGAGAACGGCCTGGCTTACGTCCCGTCCTCCCGCCCTCGACCTCACATGGCTAGCCTACCCCGCCGGGCGCCGCTCCATTGGGGATACGGTACGGCAAAGCGCGACGCCGCACGATGCCAACACTTTGTGCAAAAACCTGGCAGAGTCGACCAAAACCTCGCTTCTTTGACCGGTATTTTTGATGCTTTTCTCTGCCGCCGAAGGTGCACTGAGGGTCGGATCGCCCAAAATTTTTACCGGTCGTTTTGGTCTGCGGTTCTTCCGAGAGGTGCCCGCCTGACAGTTCTTTTTCAGCAGCCTCCGAAAGGCCATCCAGCGGGCAAGCCAGGGGTTGGCAGCCGCCGGCGGTGAGCCTTCCCCGGCCGGGGCAGACGGCTCCGACCGCAAAATTTTTTCGACTTTCGCCGAGGCCAAAACCCCATGCACTTTTAAAGCCTGCCCGCAGCGCCGTCTCCTGTCAGACGTCCCTTGCCGCCTGCGGTGGTCCTCGCCCGGCAGAGAGAAGCCGGAGTCGCCCCCTCTCCGGTTCTTTTTCACCATTCCGGAGCTCTGAAATCTGCCGGACACCGAGTGACCGAGGACGCTTCCAGGAGGGCGGCAGCGAGAGGCAGAGTGCCACCGGTCGGGTCGCCGGTTCTCCCACACTTTGAAAATTTTTCGCTTGTTCTGGTGGGATGGAGAGAGAGCGTGGCTTATGCGCCCTCTGCCCCGCGGTCCGCCCTGGCTGGCCTTACGCCGGTGGTTCGCCAGGCCACCGGCACCTTGTACGGCGGGGACGGCGTGGCTTATGCGCCCGTCAACCCACCTACTCGCCCCGGCTAGCCTTTTACCCGGAGGGCGCCACGCTCCGGGTACCAGTGAGCGGCACGAACCCAGTCATACCATGCCGCTCACCTCGCGCCCTCTCCGGCCTCCGCCGCGGAGACCTCCCGCTAGGACCTGCGGGGGGCGATTTCTGCCAAAATCTACAAAGTCCCCGATGGTTAAGGACGTAGACTGTTGAGCGGGACCTACACACTCTTGTAGCCGATGGGGCTCGCCATTTCCCGCAGAAAATGGACCACCTCCCGCAGAGGAACATGAAATGCCCCTTCCCGCGGGACCCGAAGGACCGCTCTGTCCGAGCAGGCCTCCAGGACCACGGCACGCAAAAGCGACTCAGTCCCGCTGGCATTACGGATCTGACTTTGTGCAAAAACCAGGCAGAGTCGACCAAAACCTCCCTTCTTTGACCGGTGTTTTTGTTGCTTTTCTCTGCCGCCGAAGGTGCACTGAGGGTCGGATCGCCCAAAATTTTTACCGGTCGTTTTGGTCTGCGGTTCTTCCGAGAGGTGCCCGCCTGACAGTTCTTTTTCAGCAGCCTCCGAAAGGGCATCCAGCGGGCAAGCCAGGGGTTGGCAGCCGCCGGCGGTGAGCCTTCCCCGGCCGGGGCAGACAGCTCCGACCGCAAATTTTTTTCGACTTTCGCCGAGGCCAAAACCCCATGCACTTTTAAAGCCTGCCCGCAGCGCCGTCTCCTGGCAGACGTCCCTTGCCGCCTGCGGTGGTCCTCGCCCGGCAGAGAGAAGCCGGTTTCGCCCTCTCACCGGTTCTTTTTTCACCATTCCGGAGCTCTGAAATCTGCCGGACACCGAGTGACCGAGGACGCTTCCAGGAGGGCGGCAGCGAGAGGCAGAGTGCCACCGGTCGGGTCCCCGGTTCTCCCACACTTTGAAAATTTTTCGCTTGTTCTGGTGGGATGGAGAGAGAGCGTGGCTTATGCGCCCTCTGCCCCGCGGTACGCCCTTGGCTAGCCTTACGCCGGTGGTTCGCCAGGCCACCGGCACCTTGTACAGCGGGGACGGCGTGGCTTATGCGCCCTCTGCCCCGCGGTCCGCCCTGTCTAGCCTTACGCCGGTGGTTCGCCAGGCCACCGGCACCTTGTACGGCGGGGACGGCGTGGCTTATGCGCCCGTCAACCCACCTGCTCGCCCCGGCTAGCCTTTTACCCGGAGGGCGCCACGCTCCGGGTAGCAGTGAGCGGCACGAGCCCAGTCATACCATGCCGCTCACCTCGCACCTTTTCCGGCCTCCGCCGCGGAGACCTCCCGCTAGGACATGCGGGGGGCGATCTTGACCAAAATCTACAAAGTCCCCGATGGTTAAGGACGTAGACTGTTGAGCGGGACCTACACACTCTTGCAGCCGAAGGGGCTCGCCATTTCCCGCAGAAAATGGACCACCTCCCGCAGAGGAACATGAAATGCCCCTTCCCGCGGGACCCGAAAGGACCGCCCTGTCCGAGCAGGCCTCCAGGACCACGGCACGCAAAAGCGACTCAGTCCCGCTGGCATTACGGATCTGACTTTAGTGCAAAAACCTGGCAGAGTCGACCAAAACTCCCCTTCTCTGACCGGTATTTTTGTTGCTTTTCTCTGCCGCCGAAGGTGCACTACGGGTCGGATCGCCCAAAATTTTTACCGGTCGTTTTGGTCTGCGGTTCTTCCGAGAGGTGCCCGCCTGACAGTTCTTTTTCAGAAGCCTCCGAAAGGCCATCCAGCGGGCAAGCCATGAGTTGGCAGCCGCCGGCGGTGAGCCTTCCCGGCCGGGGCAGACAGCTCCGACCGCATATTTTTTCGACTTTTGCCGAGGCCAAAACCCCATGCACTTTTAAAGCCTGCCCGCAGCGCCGTCTCCTGTCAGACGTCCCCGCCGCCTGCGGTGGTCCTCGCCCGGCAGAGAGAAGCCGGAGTCGCCCTCTCTCCGGTTCTTTTTCACCATTCCGGAGGTCTGAAATCTGCCGTACTCCGAGTGACCGAGGACGCTTCCAGGAGGACGGCAGCGAGAGGCAGAGTGCCACCGGTCGGGAAGCCGGTTCTCCCACACTTTGAAAATTTTTCGCTTGTGCTGGTGGGATGGAGAGAGAGCGTGGCTTATGCGCCCTCTGCCCCGCGGTACGCCCTTGGCTAGCCTTACGCCGGTGGTTCGCCAGGCCACCGGCACCTTGTACGGCGGGGACGGCGTGGCTTATGCGCCCGTCAACCCACCTACTCGCCCCGGCTAGCCTTTTACCCGGAGGGCGCCACGCTCCGGGTAGCAGTGAGCGGCACGAGCCCAGTCATACCATGCCGCTCACCTCGCACCTTTTCCGGCCTCCGCCGCGGAGACCTCCCGCTAGGACATGCGGGGGGCGATCTTGACCAAAATCTACAAAGTCCCCGATGGTTAAGGACGTAGACTGTTGAGCGGGACCTACACACTCTTGCAGCCGAAGGGGCTCGCCATTTCCCGCAGAAAATGGACCACCTCCCGCAGAGGAACATGAAATGCCCCTTCCCGCGGGACCCGAAGGACCACTCTGTCCGAGCAGGCTTCCAGGACCACGGCACGCAAGAGCGACTCAGTCCCGCTGGCATTACGGATCTGACTTAGTGCAAAAACCTGGCAGAGTCGACCAAAACTCCCCTTCTCTGACCGGTATTTTTGTTGCTTTTCTCTGCCGCCGAAGGTGCACTACGGGTCGGATCGCCCAAAATTTTTACCGGTCGTTTTGGTCTGCGGTTCTTCCGAGAGGTGCCCGCCTGACAGTTCTTTTTCAGCAGCCTCCGAAAGGCCATCCAGCGGGCAAGCCAGGGGTTGGCAGCCGCCGGCGGTGAGCCTTCCCCGGCCGGGGCAGACAGCTCCGACCGCATAATTTTTTCGACTTTCGCCGAGGCCAAAACCCCTTGCACTTTTAAAGCCTGCCCGCAGCGCCGTCTCCTGTCAGACGTCCCCGCCGCCTGCGGTGGTCCTCGCCCGGCAGAGAGAAGCCGGAGTCGCCCTCTCTCCGGTTCTTTTTCACCATTCCGGAGCTCTTAAATCTGCCATACTCCGAGTGACCGAGGACGCTTCCAGGAGGGCGGCAGCGAGAGGCAGAGTGCAACTGGTCGGGAAGCCGGTTCTCCCACACTTTGAAAATTTTTCGCTTGTGCTGGTGGGATGGAGAGAGAGCGTGGCTTATGCGCCCTCTGCCCCGCGGTACGCCCTTGGCTAGCCTTACGCCGGTGGTTCGCCAGGCCACCGGCACCTTGTACGGCGGGGACGGCGTTGCTTATGCGCCCGTCATCCCACCTACTCGCCCCGGCTAGCCTTTTACCCGGAGGGCGCCACGCTCCGGGTAGCAGTGAGCGGCACGAGCCCAGTCATACCATGCCGCTCACCTCGCACCTTTTCCGGCCTCCGCCGCGGAGACCTCCCGCTAGACATGCGGGGGGCGATCTTGACCAAAATCTACAAAGTCCCCGATGGTTAAGGACGTAGACTGTTGAGCGGGACCTACACACTCTTGCAGCCGAAGGGGCTCGCCATTTCCCGCAGAAAATGGACCACCTCCCGCAGAGGAACATGAAATGCCCCTTCCCGCGGGACCCGAAGGACCACTCTGTCCGAGCAGGCTTCCAGGACCACGGCACGCAAGAGCGACTCAGTCCCGCTGGCATTACGGATCTGACTTAGTGCAAAAACCTGGCAGAGTCGACCAAAACTCCCCTTCTCTGACCGGTATTTTTGTTGCTTTTCTCTGCCGCCGAAGGTGCACTACGGGTCGGATCGCCCAAAATTTTACCGGTCGTTTTGGTCTGCGGTTCTTCCGAGAGGTGCCCGCCTGACAGTTCTTTTTCAGCAGCCTCCGAAAGGCCATCCAGCGGGCAAGCCAGGGGTTGGCAGCCGCCGGCGGTGAGCCTTCCCCGGCCGGGCAGACAGCTCCGACCGCATAATTTTTTCGACTTTCGCCGAGGCCAAAACCCCATGCACTTTTAAAGCCTGCCCGCAGCGCCGTCTCCTGTCAGACGTCCCCGCCGCCTGCGGTGGTCCTCGCCCGGCAGAGAGAAGCCGGAGTCGCCCTCTCTCCGGTTCTTTTTCACCATTCCGGAGCTCTTAAATCTGCCATACTCCGAGTGACCGAGGACGCTTCCAGGAGGGCGGCAGCGAGAGGCAGAGTGCAACCGGTCGGGAAGCCGGTTCTCCCACACTTTGAAAATTTTTCGCTTGTGCTGGTGGGATGGAGAGAGAGCGTGGCTTATGCGCCCTCTGCCCCGCGGTACGCCCTTGGCTAGCCTTACGCCGGTGGTTCGCCAGGCCACCGGCACCTTGTACGGCGGGGACGGCGTTGCTTATGCGCCCGTCATCCCACCTACTCGCCCCGGCTAGCCTTTTACCCGGAGGGCGCCACGCTCCGGGTAGCAGTGAGCGGCACGAGCCCAGTCATACCATGCCGCTCACCTCGCACCTTTTCCGGCCTCCGCCGCGGAGACCTCACGCTCTGTTCTGCGGAGAGCGATTTTGGGCAAAATCTACAAAGTCCCCGATGGTTAAGGACGTAGACTGTTCAGCGGGACCTACACACTCTTGTAGCCGAAGGGGCTCGCCATTTCCCGCAGAAAATGGATCACCTCCCGCAGAGGAACATGAAATGCCCCTTCCCGCGGGACCCGCAGGACCGCTCTGTCCGAGCAGGCCTCCAGGACCACGGCACGCAAAAGCGACTCAGTCCCGCTGGCATTACGGATCTGACTTAGTGCAAAAACCTGGCAGAGTCGACCAAAACTCCCCTTCTCTGACCGGTATTTTTGTTGCTTTTCTCTGCCGCCGAAGGTGCACTACGGGTCGGATCGCCCAAAATTTTTACCGGTCGTTTTGGTCTGCGGTTCTTCCGAGAGGTGCCCGCCTGACAGTTCTTTTTCAGAAGCCTCCGAAAGGGCATCCAGCGGGGCAAGCCAGGGGTTGGCAGCCGCCGGCGGTGAGCCTTCCCCGGCCGGGGCAGACAGCTCCGACCGCATAATTTTTTCGACTTTTGCCGAGGCCAAAACCCCATGCACTTTTAAAGCCTGCCCGCAGCGCCGTCTCCTGTCAGACGTCCCCGCCGCCTGCGGTGGTCCTCGCCCGGCAGAGAGAAGCCGGAGTCGCCCTCTCTCCGGTTCTTTTTCACCATTCCGGAGCTCTTAAATCTGCCGTACTCCGAGTGACCGAGGACGCTTCCAGGAGGGCGGCAGCGAGAGGCAGAGTGCCACCGGTCGGGAAGCCGGTTCTCCCACACTTTGAAAATATTTCGCTTGTGCTGGTGGGATGGAGAGAGAGCGTGGCTTATGCGCCCTCTGCCCCGCGGTCCGCCCTGGCTAGCCTTACGCCGGTGGTTCGCCAGGCCACCGGCACCTTGTACGGCGGGGACGGCGTTGCTTATGCGCCCGTCATCCCACCTACTCGCCCCGGCTAGCCTTTTACCCGGAGGGCGCCACGCTCCGGGTAGCAGTGAGCGGCACGAGCCCAGTCATACCATGCCGCTCACCTCGCACCTTTTCCGGCCTCCGCCGCGGAGACCTCACGCTCTGTTCTGCGGAGAGCGATTTTGGGCAAAATCTACAAAGTCCCCGATGGTTAAGGACGTAGACTGTTGAGCGGGACCTACACACTCTTGTAGCCGAAGGGGCTCGCCATTTCCCGCAGAAAATGGATCACCTCCCGCAGAGGAACATGAAATGCCCCTTCCCGCGGGACCCGAAGGACCGCTCTGTCCGAGCAGGCCTCCAGGACCACGGCACGCAAAAGCGACTCAGTCCCGCTGGCATTACGGATCTGACTTAGTGCAAAAACCTGGCAGAGTCGACCAAAACTCCCCTTCTCTGACCGGTATTTTTGCTGCTTTTCTCTGCCGCCGAAGGTGCACTACGTGTCGGATCGCCCAAAATTTTTACCGGTCGTTTTGGTCTGCGGTTCTTCCGAGAGGTGCCCGCCTGACAGTTCTTTTTCAGCAGCCTCCGAAAGGGCATCCAGCGGGCAAGCCAGGGGTTGGCAGCCGCCGGCGGTGAGCCTTCCCCGGCCGGGGCAGACAGCTCCGACCGCATAATTTTTCGAACTTCTCCGAGGTCAAAATCCCAGGCACTCCGACGGAAGGTCCGCCGCGCGTCTCCCGTCTGACGTCCCCGCCGCTCGCGGTGGTCCTCGCCGGCAGGGAGCTGCCGGATTCGCCCTCTTACCGTTCTTTTTCACCTTTCCGGAGCTCTGATATCTGCCGCACACACAGTGACCGAGGACGCTTCCAGGAGGGCGGCAGCGAGAGGCAGAGTGCCACCGGGCGGGTCCTCGGTTCTCCCACACTTAGAAAATTTTTGCGCTTGTGCTGGTGCGAGGACGTAGGTCTTTCGACCGGGGCAAGCCTGGAGGGCGGTAGCCGGGATTGGCGCCCTATTCCCGGCTAGCTCTCGGAGGCTTCACCCGGTTGGAGGTTGGAGCTCCGACTTCCATGGGCATGTTCCTCACCGGGACCTACGACCAAGTGTGGCCGAGGGACAGTGACACATTCCCGGGTAGCCTGAGTGGCTGCTCCCGCTGAGCTACTTCCATGGGCACTATTCCTCCCCGGGACTTGCCGCCAAGTCTTGGCCGGGGGACAGTGACACATTCCCGGGTAGCCTGAGTGGCTGCTCCCGCTGAGCTACTTCCATGGGCACTATTCCTCCCCGGGACTTGCCGCCAAGTCTTGGCCGGGGGGACAGTGACACATTCCCGGGTAGCCTGAGTGGCTGCTCCCGCTGAGCTCTCACTTCCATGGGCATGTTCCTCACCGGGACATACTACCAAGTGTGGCCGGGTTTCGAGCTCCAAACTCGGCTTGCACTTGGTCGCTTGGGGGGTCCCCTCCGCTCCGGGAAGGGCGCCCTCCAGCGGGCAGACGAGGGTACTTCTAGTCTGCCCGAGCTCCATGGGGCCCCTCTCGCCCCTAGGCTCCCCGCCCAGGGTTCCAGGGTCCCGGATACAGCCACCCTGTCGAGTTCGGTATAGGGTACCGGGCCTGGCTGGAATCACGCCGGATCGGTGAGACCTCCTCGGCCGCGGCTCAGCCTCCAAACTCCCTTTCGCGGTTCTCTTCCCTTCAACTTCCATGGGCATGTTCCACACCGGGACCTCCGACCAAGTGTGGCCGGGGAACAGTCGCCCATGCCCGGGTAGCCTCAGCAAGTGCTCCCGCTGAGGTCAACTTGGAGGTTGGAGCTCCGACTTCCATGGGCACTGTTCCTCCCCGGGACCTGCCGCCAAGTCTGGCCGGGGGACAGTGACACATTCCCGGGTAGCTTGAGCGGCTTCTCCCGCTGAACTCTTACTTCCATGGGCATGTTCCTCATCAGGAACCAACGACCAAGTGTGGCCCAGGGACAGTGACACATTCCCGGGTAGCCTCAGCAGCTGCTCCCGCTGAGCTACTTCCATGGGCACTATTCCTCCCCGGGACTTGCCGCCAAGTCTTGGCCGGGGGACAGTGACACATTGCCGGGTAGCCTGAGTGGCTGCTCCCGCTGAGCTCTTACTTCCATGGGCATGTTCCTCACCGGGACCAACTACCAAGTGTGGCCGGGTTTCGAGCTCCAAACTCGGCTTGCACTTGGTCGCTTGGGGGGTCCCCTCCGCTCCGGGAAGGGCGCCCTCCAGCGGGCAGACGAGGGTACTTCTAGTCTGCCCGAGCTCCATGGGGCCCCTCTCGCCCCTAGGCTCCCCGCCCAGGGTTCCAGGGTCCCGGATACAGCCACCCTGTCGAGTTCGGTATAGGGTACCGGGCCTGGCTGGAATCACGCCGGGATCGGTGAGACCTCCTCGGCCGCGGCTCAGCCTCCAGACTCCCTTTCGCGGTTCTCTTCCCTTCAACTTCCATGGGCATGTTCCACACCGGGACCTCCGACCAAGTGTGGCCGGGGAACAGTCGCCCATGCCCGGGTAGCCTCAGCAAGTGCTCCCGCTGAGGTCAACTTGGAGGTTGGAGCTCCGACTTCCATGGGCACTGTTCCTCCCCGGGACCTGCCGCCAAGTCTGGCCGGGGGACAGTGACACATTCCCGGGTAGCTTGAGCGGCTTCTCCCGCTGAACTCTTACTTCCATGGGCATGTTCCTCATCAGGAACCAACGACCAAGTGTGGCCCAGGGACAGTGACACATTCCCGGGTAGCCTCAGCAGCTGCTCCCGCTGAGCTACTTCCATGAGCACTATTCCTCCCCGGGACCTGCCGCCAAGTCTGGCCGGGGGACAGTGACACATTCCCGGGTAGCCTCAGCAGCTGCTCCCGCTGAGCTACTTCCATGGGCACTATTCCTCCCGGGACTTGCCGCCAAGTCTTGGCCGGGGGACAGTGACACATTGCCGGGTAGCCTGAGTGGCTGCTCCCGCTGAGCTCTTACTTCCATGGGCATGTTCCTCACCGGGACCAACTACCAAGTGTGGCCGGGTTTCGAGCTCCAAACTCGGCTTGCACTTGGTCGCTTGGGGGGTCCCCTCCGCTCCGGGAAGGGCGCCCTCCAGCGGGCAGACGAGGGTACTTCTAGTCTGCCCGAGCTCCATGGGGCCCCTCTCGCCCCTAGGCTCCCCGCCCAGGGTTCCAGGGTCCCGGATACAGCCACCCTGTCGAGTTCGGTATAGGGTACCGGGCCTGGCTGGAATCACGCCGGGATCGGTGAGACCTCCTCGGCCGCGGCTCAGCCTCCAAACTCCCTTTCGCGGTTCTCTTCCCTTCAACTTCCATGGGCATGTTCCACACCGGGACCTCCGACCAAGTGTGGCCGGGGAACAGTCGCCCATGCCCGGGTAGCCTCAGCAAGTGCTCCCGCTGAGGTCAACTTGGAGGTTGGAGCTCCGACTTCCATGGGCACTGTTCCTCCCCGGGACCTGCCGCCAAGTCTGGCCGGGGGACAGTGACACATTCCCGGGTAGCTTGAGCGGCTTCTCCCGCTGAACTCTTACTTCCATGGGCATGTTCCTCATCAGGAACCAACGACCAAGTGTGGCCCAGGGACAGTGACACATTCCCGGGTAGCCTCAGCAGCTGCTCCCGCTGAGCTACTTCCATGAGCACTATTCCTCCCCGGGACCTGCCGCCAAGTCTGGCCGGGGGACAGTGACACATTCCCGGGTAGCCTCAGCAGCTGCTCCCGCTGAGCTACTTCCATGGGAACTATTCCTCCCCGGGACTTGCCGCCAAGTCTTGGCCGGGGGACAGTGACACATTCCCGGGTAGCCTGAGTGGCTGCTCCCGCTGAGCTCTTACTTCCATGGGCATGTTCCTCACCGGGACATACTACCAAGTGTGGCCGGGTTTCGAGCTCCAAACTCGGCTTGCACTTGGTCGCTTGGGGGGTCCCCTCCGCTCCGGGAAGGGCGCCCTCCAGCGGGCAGACGAGGGTACTTCTAGTCTGCCCGAGCTCCATGGGGCCCCTCTCGCCCCTAGGCTCCCCGCCCAGGGTTCCAGGGTCCCGGATACAGCCACCCTGTCGAGTTCGGTATAGGGTACCGGGCCTGGCTGGAATCACGCCGGGATCGGTGAGACCTCCTCGGCCGCGGCTCAGCCTCCAGACTCCCTTTCGCGGTTCTCTTCCCTTCAACTTCCATGGGCATGTTCCACACCGGGACCTCCGACCAAGTGTGGCCGGGGAACAGTCGCCCATGCCCGGTAGCCTCAGCAAGTGCTCCCGCTGAGGTCAACTTGGAGGTTGGAGCTCCGACTTCCATGGGCACTGTTCCTCCCCGGGACCTGCCGCCAAGTCTGGCCGGGGGACAGTGACACATTCCCGGGTAGCTTGAGCGGCTTCTCCCGCTGAACTCTTACTTCCATGGGCATGTTCCTCATCAGGAACCAACGACCAAGTGTGGCCCAGGGACAGTGACACATTCCCGGGTAGCCTCAGCAGCTGCTCCCGCTGAGCTACTTCCATGAGCACTATTCCTCCCCGGGACCTGCCGCCAAGTCTGGCCGGGGGACAGTGACACATTCCCGGGTAGCCTCAGCAGCTGCTCCCGCTGAGCTACTTCCATGGGCACTATTCCTCCCGGGACTTGCCGCCAAGTCTTGGCCGGGGGACAGTGACACATTGCCGGGTAGCCTGAGTGGCTGCTCCCGCTGAGCTCTTACTTCCATGGGCATGTTCCTCACCGGGACCAACTACCAAGTGTGGCCGGGTTTCGAGCTCCAAACTCGGCTTGCACTTGGTCGCTTGGGGGGTCCCCTCCGCTCCGGGAAGGGCGCCCTCCAGCGGGCAGACGAGGGTACTTCTAG
>NW_027285477.1:30000-47298 GCF_040894005.1 Engystomops pustulosus | reverse complement strand
TGACACATTCCCGGGTAGCCTGAGCGGCTTCTCCCGCTGAACTCTTACTTCCATGGGCATGTTCCTCATCAGGAACCAACGACCAAGTGTGGCCCAGGGACAGTGACACATTTTTGGGTAGCCTCAGCAGCTGCTCCCGCTGAGCTACTTCCATGAGCACTATTCCTCCCCGGGACTTGCCGCCAAGTCTTGGCCGGGGGACAGTGACACATTCCCGGGTAGCCTGAGTGGCTGCTCCCGCTGAGCTACTTCCATGGGCACTATTCCTCCCCGGGACTTGCCGCCAAGTCTTGGCCGGGGGACAGTGACACATTCCCGGGTAGCCTGAGTGGCTGCTCCCGCTGAGCTCTTACTTCCATGGGCATGTTCCTCACCGGGACATACTACCAAGTGTGGCCGGGTTTCGAGCTCCAAACTCGGCTTGCACTTGGTCGCTTGGGGGGTCCCCTCCGCTCCGGGAAGGGCGCCCTCCAGCGGGCAGACGAGGGTACTTCTAGTCTGCCCGAGCTCCATGGGGCCCCTCTCGCCCCTAGGCTCCCCGCCCAGGGTTCCAGGGTCCCGGATACAGCCACCCTGTCGAGTTCGGTATAGGGTACCGGGCCTGGCTGGAATCACGCCGGGATCGGTGAGACCTCCTCGGCCGCGGCTCAGCCTCCAAACTCCCTTTCGCGGTTCTCTTCCCTTCAACTTCCATGGGCATGTTCCACACCGGGACCTCCGACCAAGTGTGGCCGGGGAACAGTCGCCCATGCCCGGGTAGCCTCAGCAAGTGCTCCCGCTGAGGTCAACTTGGAGGTTGGAGCTCCGACTTCCATGGGCACTGTTCCTCCCCGGGACCTGCCGCCAAGTCTGGCCGGGGGACAGTGACACATTCCCGGGTAGCTTGAGCGGCTTCTCCCGCTGAACTCTTACTTCCATGGGCATGTTCCTCATCAGGAACCAACGACCAAGTGTGGCCCAGGGACAGTGACACATTCCCGGGTAGCCTCAGCAGCTGCTCCCGCTGAGCTACTTCCATGAGCACTATTCCTCCCCGGGACTTGCCGCCAAGTCTTGGCCGGGGGACAGTGACACATTCCCGGGTAGCCTGAGTGGCTGCTCCCGCTGAGCTACTTCCATGGGCACTATTCCTCCCCGGGACTTGCCGCCAAGTCTTGGCCGGGGGACAGTGACACATTCCCGGGTAGCCTGAGTGGCTGCTCCCGCTGAGCTCTTACTTCCATGGGCATGTTCCTCACCGGGACATACTACCAAGTGTGGCCGGGTTTCGAGCTCCAAACTCGGCTTGCACTTGGTCGCTTGGGGGGTCCCCTCCGCTCCGGGAAGGGCGCCCTCCAGCGGGCAGACGAGGGTACTTCTAGTCTGCCCGAGCTCCATGGGGCCCCTCTCGCCCCTAGGCTCCCCGCCCAGGGTTCCAGGGTCCCGGATACAGCCACCCTGTCGAGTTCGGTATAGGGTACCGGGCCTGGCTGGAATCACGCCGGGATCGGTGAGACCTCCTCGGCCGCGGCTCAGCCTCCAAACTCCCTTTCGCGGTTCTCTTCCCTTCAACTTCCATGGGCATGTTCCACACCGGGACCTCCGACCAAGTGTGGCCGGGGAACAGTCGCCCATGCCCGGGTAGCCTCAGCAAGTGCTCCCGCTGAGGTCAACTTGGAGGTTGGAGCTCCGACTTCCATGGGCACTGTTCCTCCCCGGGACCTGCCGCCAAGTCTGGCCGGGGGACAGTGACACATTCCCGGGTAGCTTGAGCGGCTTCTCCCGCTGAACTCTTACTTCCATGGGCATGTTCCTCATCAGGAACCAACGACCAAGTGTGGCCCAGGGACAGTGACACATTTTTGGGTAGCCTCAGCAGCTGCTCCCGCTGAGCTACTTCCATGAGCACTATTCCTCCCCGGGACTTGCCGCCAAGTCTTGGCCGGGGGACAGTGACACATTCCCGGGTAGCCTGAGTGGCTGCTCCCGCTGAGCTACTTCCATGGGCACTATTCCTCCCCGGGACTTGCCGCCAAGTCTTGGCCGGGGGACAGTGACACATTCCCGGGTAGCCTGAGTGGCTGCTCCCGCTGAGCTCTTACTTCCATGGGCATGTTCCTCACCGGGACATACTACCAAGTGTGGCCGGGTTTCGAGCTCCAAACTCGGCTTGCACTTGGTCGCTTGGGGGGTCCCCTCCGCTCCGGGAAGGGCGCCCTCCAGCGGGCAGACGAGGGTACTTCTAGTCTGCCCGAGCTCCATGGGGCCCCTCTCGCCCCTAGGCTCCCCGCCCAGGGTTCCAGGGTCCCGGATAAAGCCACCCTGCCGAGTTCGGTATAGGGTACCGGGCCTGGCTGGAATCACGCCGGGATCGGTGAGACCTCCTCGGCCGCGGCTCAGCCTCCAAACTCCCTTTCGCGGTTCTCTTCCCTTCAACTTCCATGGGCATGTTCCACACCGGGACCTCCGACCAAGTGTGGCCGGGGAACAGTCGCCCATGCCCGGGTAGCCTCAGCAAGTGCTCCCGCTGAGGTCAACTTGGAGGTTGGAGCTCCGACTTCCATGGGCACTATTCCTCCCCGGGACCTGCCGCCAAGTCTGGCCGGGGGACAGTGACACATTCCCGGGTAGCCTGAGCGGCTTCTCCCGCTGAACTCTTACTTCCATGGGCATGTTCCTCATCAGGAACCAACGACCAAGTGTGGCCCAGGGACAGTGACACATTCCCGTGTATCTTCAGCAGCTGCTCCCGCTGAGCTACTTCCATGAGCACTATTCCTCCCCGGGACCTGCCGCCAAGTCTGGCCGGGGGACAGTGACACATTCCCGGGTAGCCTGAGCGGCTGCTCCCGCTGAGCTACTTCCATGGGCACTATTCCTCCCCGGGACTTGCCGCCAAGTCTTGGCCGGGGGACAGTGACACATTGCCGGGTAGCCTGAGTGGCTGCTCCCGCTGAGCTCTTACTTCCATGGGCATGTTCCTCACCGGGACATACTACCAAGTGTGGCCGGGTTTCGAGCTCCAAACTCGGCTTGCACTTGGTCGCTTGGGGGTCCCCTCCGCTCCGGGAAGGGCGCCCTCCAGCGGGCAGACGAGGGTACTTCTAGTCTGCCCGAGCTCCATGGGGCCCCTCTCGCCCCTAGGCTCCCCGCCCAGGGTTCCAGGGTCCCGGATACAGCCACCCTGCCGAGTTCGGTATAGGGTACCGGGCCTGGCTGGAATCACGCCGGGATCGGTGAGACCTCCTCGGCCGCGGCTCAGCCTCCAAACTCCCTTTCGCGGTTCTCTTCCCTTCAACTTCCATGGGCATGTTCCACACCGGGACCTCCGACCAAGTGTGGCCGGGGAACAGTCGCCCATGCCCGGGTAGCCTCAGCAAGTGCTCCCGCTGAGGTCAACTTGGAGGTTGGAGCTCCGACTTCCATGGGCACTATTCCTCCCCGGGACCTGCCGCCAAGTCTGGCCGGGGGACAGTGACACATTCCCGGGTAGCCTGAGCGGCTTCTCCCGCTGAACTCTTACTTCCATGGGCATGTTCCTCATCAGGAACCAACGACCAAGTGTGGCCCAGGGACAGTGACACATTCCCGGGTATCTTCAGCAGCTGCTCCCGCTGAGCTACTTCCATGAGCACTATTCCTCCCCGGGACCTGCCGCCAAGTCTGGCCGGGGGACAGTGACACATTCCCGGGTAGCCTCAGCAGCTGCTCCCGCTGAGCTACTTCCATGGGCACTATTCCTCCCCGGGACTTGCCGCCAAGTCTTGGCCGGGGGACAGTGACACATTGCCGGGTAGCCTGAGTGGCTGCTCCCGCTGAGCTCTTACTTCCATGGGCATGTTCCTCACCGGGACCAACTACCAAGTGTGGCCGGGTTTCGAGCTCCAAACTCGGCTTGCACTTGGTCGCTTGGGGGGTCCCCTCCGCTCCGGGAAGGGCGCCCTCCAGCGGGCAGACGAGGGTACTTCTAGTCTGCCCGAGCTCCATGGGGCCCCTCTCGCCCCTAGGCTCCCCGCCCAGGGTTCCAGGGTCCCGGATACAGCCACCCTGTCGAGTTCGGTATAGGGTACCGGGCCTGGCTGGAATCACGCCGGGATCGGTGAGACCTCCTCGGCCGCGGCTCAGCCTCCAAACTCCCTTTCGCGGTTCTCTTCCCTTCAACTTCCATGGGCATGTTCCACACCGGGACCTCCGACCAAGTGTGGCCGGGGAACAGTCGCCCATGCCCGGGTAGCCTCAGCAAGTGCTCCCGCTGAGGTCAACTTGGAGGTTGGAGCTCCGACTTCCATGGGCACTGTTCCTCCCCGGGACCTGCCGCCAAGTCTGGCCGGGGGACAGTGACACATTCCCGGGTAGCTTGAGCGGCTTCTCCCGCTGAACTCTTACTTCCATGGGCATGTTCCTCATCAGGAACCAACGACCAAGTGTGGCCCAGGGACAGTGACACATTCCCGGGTAGCCTCAGCAGCTGCTCCCGCTGAGCTACTTCCATGAGCACTATTCCTCCCCGGGACCTGCCGCCAAGTCTGGCCGGGGGACAGTGACACATTCCCGGGTAGCCTCAGCAGCTGCTCCCGCTGAGCTACTTCCATGGGCACTATTCCTCCCCGGGACTTGCCGCCAAGTCTTGGCCGGGGGACAGTGACACATTCCCGGGTAGCCTGAGTGGCTGCTCCCGCTGAGCTCTTACTTCCATGGGCATGTTCCTCACCGGGACATACTACCAAGTGTGGCCGGGTTTCGAGCTCCAAACTCGGCTTGCACTTGGTCGCTTGGGGGGTCCCCTCCGCTCCGGGAAGGGCGCCCTCCAGCGGGCAGACGAGGGTACTTCTAGTCTGCCCGAGCTCCATGGGGCCCCTCTCGCCCCTAGGCTCCCCGCCCAGGGTTCCAGGGTCCCGGATACAGCCACCCTGTCGAGTTCGGTATAGGGTACCGGGCCTGGCTGGAATCACGCCGGGATCGGTGAGACCTCCTCGGCCGCGGCTCAGCCTCCAAACTCCCTTTCGCGGTTCTCTTCCCTTCAACTTCCATGGGCATGTTCCACACCGGGACCTCCGACCAAGTGTGGCCGGGGAACAGTCACCCATGCCCGGGTAGCCTCAGCGGCTGCTCCCGCTGAGGTCAACTTGGAGGTTGGAGCTCCGACTTCCATGGGCACTATTCCTCCCCGGGACCTGCCGCCAAGTCTGGCCGGGGGACAGTGACACATTCCCGGGTAGCCTGAGCGGCTTCTCCCGCTGAACTCTTACTTCCATGGGCATGTTCCTCATCAGGAACCAACGACCAAGTGTGGCCCAGGGACAGTGACACATTCCCGGGTAGCCTCAGCAGCTGCTCCCGCTGAGCTACTTCCATGAGCACTATTCCTCCCCGGGACCTGCCGCCAAGTCTGGCCGGGGGACAGTGACACATTCCCGGGTAGCCTGAGCGGCTGCTCCCGCTGAGCTACTTCCATGGGCACTATTCCTCCCCGGGACTTGCCGCCAAGTCTTGGCCGGGGGACAGTGACACATTCCCGGGTAGCCTGAGTGGCTGCTCCCGCTGAGCTCTTACTTCCATGGGCATGTTCCTCACCGGGACATACTACCAAGTGTGGCCGGGTTTCGAGCTCCAAACTCGGCTTGCACTTGGTCGCTTGGGGGGTCCCCTCCGCTCCGGGAAGGGCGCCCTCCAGCGGGCAGACGAGGGTACTTCTAGTCTGCCCGAGCTCCATGGGGCCCCTCTCGCCCCTAGGCTCCCGGCCCAGGGTTCCAGGGTCGCGGATCCAGCCACCATGCGGAGTTCGGTTTGGGTACCGGGCCTGGCAGAAATCACGCCGGGATCGGTGAGCCCTCCTCGGCCGCGGCTTCGCGCAAAAACTCCCTTTCGCGGTTCTCTTCACTTCAACTTCCATGGACACGTTCCACACTTGGACCTACGACCAAGTGTGCCCGGGGAACAGTAACCCATGCCCGGGCAGCCTCAGCAAGTGCTCCCGCTGAGGTCAATTTGGAGGTTTGAGCTCCGACTTCCATGGCCATGTTCCTCACCGGGACCTACGACCAAGCGTGGCCGGGTTTCGAGCTCCAAACTCGGCTTGCACTTTGTGGCCAAGGGGGTCCCCTCCGCTCCGGGAAGGGCGCCCTCCAGCTGGCAGACGAGGTTACTTCTAGTCTGCCCGAGCTCCATGGGGCATTATTCCTCCCCGGGACTTGCCGCCAAGTCTGGCCGGGGGACAGTGACACTTGGCCGGGTAGGCGAAGTGGCTTCTCCCGCTGACTTGCCCCTTTGGAAGTAGGAGCTCTTACTTCCATGGGCATTATACCTCTCGAAGACTTAGAGCCAAGTGAGCTCCTACTTCCATGGGCATTATTCCTCCCCGGGACTTGCCGCCAAGTCTGGCCGGGGGACAGTGACACTTGGCCGGGTAGGCGAAGTGGCTTCTCCCGCTGACTTGCCCCTTTGGAAGTAGGAGCTCCTACTTCCATGGGCATTATTCCTCCCCGGGACTTGCCGCCAAGTCTGGCCGGGGGACAGTGACACTTGGCCGGGTAGGCGAAGTGGCTTCTCCCGCTGACTTGCCCCTTTGGAAGTAGGAGCTCCTACTTCCATGGGCATTATTCCTCCCCGGGACTTGCCGCCAAGTCTGGCCGGGGGACAGTGACACTTGGCCGGGTAGGCGAAGTGGCTTCTCCCGCTGACTTGCCCCTTTGGAAGTAGGAGCTCTTACTTCCATGGGCATTATACCTCTCGAAGACTTAGAGCCAAGTGAGCTCCTACTTCCATGGGCATTATTCCTCCCCGGGACTTGCCGCCAAGTCTGGCCGGGGGACAGTGACACTTGGCCGGGTAAGCGAAGTGGCTTCTCCCGCTGACTTGCCCCTTTGGAAGTAGGAGCTCCTACTTCCATGGGCATTATTCCTCCCCGGGACTTGCCGCCAAGTCTGGCCGGGGGACAGTGACACTTGGCCGGGTAGGCGAAGTGGCTTCTCCCGCTGACTTGCCCCTTTGGAAGTAGGAGCTCCTACTTCCATGGGCATTATTCCTCCCCGGGACCTACTGCCAAGTGTGGCCGGGGGACAGTGACTCTTGGCCGGATAGGCCAAGTGGCTTCTCCCGCTGACTTGCCCCTTTGGAAGTAGGAGCTCCTACTTCCATGGGCATTATTCCTCCCCGGGACCTACTGCCAAGTGTGGCCGGGGAACAGTGACTCTTGGCCGGATAGGCCAAGTGGCTTCTCCCGCTGACTTGCCCCTTTGGAAGTAGGAGCTCTTACTTCCATGGGCATTATTCCTCCCCGGGACCTACTGCCAAGTGTGGCCGGGGAACAGTGACTCTTGGCCGGATAGGCCAAGTGGCTTCTCCCGCTGACTTGCCCCTTTGGAAGTAGGAGCTCTTACTTCCATGGTCATTATTCCTCCCCGGGACCTACTGCCAAGTGTAGCCGGGGAACAGTGACTCTTTGCCGGATAGGCCAAGTGGCTTCTCCCGCTGACTTGCCCCTTTGGAAGTAGGAGCTCCTACTTCCATGGGCATTATTCCTCCCCGGGACCTACTGCCAAGTGTGGCCGGGGAACAGTGACTCTTGGCCGGATAGGCCAAGTGGCTTCTCCCGCTGACTTGCCCCTTTGGAAGTAGGAGCTCTTACTTCCATGGGCATTATTCCTCCCCGGGACCTACTGCCAAGTGTGGCCGGGGAACAGTGACTCTTGGCCGGATAGGCCAAGTGGCTTCTCCCGCTGACTTGCCCCTTTGGAAGTAGGAGCTCTTACTTCCATGGTCATTATTCCTCCCCGGGACCTACTGCCAAGTGTAGCCGGGGAACAGTGACTCTTGGCCGGATAGGCCAAGTGGCTTCTCCCGCTGACTTGCCCCTTTGGAAGTAGGAGCTCCTACTTCCATGGGCATTATTCCTCCCCGGGACCTACTGCCAAGTGTGGCCGGGGAACAGTGACTCTTGGCCGGATAGGCCAAGTGGCTTCTCCCGCTTACTTTCCCCTTTGGAAGTAGGAGCTCCTACTTCCATGGGCATTATTCCTCCCCGGGACCTACTGCCAAGTGTGGCCGGGGAACAGTGACTCTTGGCCGGATAGGCCAAGTGGCTTCTCCCGCTGACTTGACCCTTTGGAAGTAGGAGCTCCTACTTCCATGGGCATTATTCCTCCCCGGGACCTCCTGCCAAGTGTGGCCGGGGAACAGTGACTCTTGGCCGGATAGGCCAAGTTGCTTCTCCCGCTGACTTGCCCCTTTGGAAGTAGGAGCTCCTACTTCCATGGGCACTATACCTCTCGGGGACTTAGAGCCAAGTGTCTTCACCCTTTGGAGGTAGTAGCTCCTACTTCCATGGGCATTATTCCTCCCCGGGACCTCCTGCCAAGTGTGGCCGGGGAACAGTGACTCTTGTTCGGATAGGCCAAGTGGCTTCTCCCGCTGACTTGCCCCTTTGGAAGTAGGAGCTCCTACTTCCATGGGCATTATTCCTCCCCGGGACCTACTGCCAAGTGTAGCCGGGGAACAGTGACTCTTTGCCGGATAGGCCAAGTGGCTTCTCCCGCTGACTTGCCCCTTTGGAAGTAGGAGCTCCTACTTCCATGGGCATTATTCCTCCCCGGGACCTACTGCCAAGTGTGGCCGGGGAACAGTGACTCTTGGCCGGATAGGCCAAGTGGCTTCTCCCGCTGACTTGCCCCTTTGGAAGTAGGAGCTCTTACTTCCATGGGCATTATTCCTCCCCGGGACCTACTGCCAAGTGTGGCCGGGGAACAGTGACTCTTGGCCGGATAGGCCAAGTGGCTTCTCCCGCTGACTTGCCCCTTTGGAAGTAGGAGCTCTTACTTCCATGGTCATTATTCCTCCCCGGGACCTACTGCCAAGTGTAGCCGGGGAACAGTGACTCTTGGCCGGATAGGCCAAGTGGCTTCTCCCGCTGACTTGCCCCTATGGAAGTAGGAGCTCTTACTTCCATGGGCATTATTCCTCCCCGGGACCTACTGCCAAGTGTGGCCGGGGAACAGTGACTCTTGGCCGGATAGGCCAAGTGGCTTCTCCCGCTGACTTGCCCCTTTGGAAGTAGGAGCTCTTACTTCCATGGTCATTATTCCTCCCCGGGACCTACTGCCAAGTGTGGCCGGGGAACAGTGACATGTGGCCGGATAGGCCAAGTGGCTTCTCCCGCTGACTTGCCCCTTTGGAAGTAGGAGCTCTTACTTCCATGGGCATTATTCCTCCCCGGGACCTACTGCCAAGTGTTGCCGGGGGACAGTGACATGTGGCCGGATAGCCCAAGTGGCTTCTCCCGCTGACTTGCCCCTTTGGAAGTAGGAGCTCCTACTTCCATGGGCATTATTCCTCCCCGGGACCTCCTGCCAAGTGTGGCCGGGGAACAGTGACTCTTGGCCGGATAGGCCAAGTGGCTTCTCCCGCTGACTTGCCCCTTTGGAAGTAGGAGCTCCTACTTCCATGGGCATTATTCCTCCCCGGGACCTACTGCCAAGTGTGGCCGGGGAACAGTGACTCTTGGCCGGATAGGCCAAGTGGCTTCTCCCGCTTACTTTCCCCTTTGGAAGTAGGAGCTCCTACTTCCATGGGCATTATTCCTCCCCGGGACCTACTGCCAAGTGTGGCCGGGGAACAGTGACTCTTGGCCGGATAGGCCAAGTGGCTTCTCCCGCTGACTTGACCCTTTGGAAGTAGGAGCTCCTACTTCCATGGGCATTATTCCTCCCCGGGACCTCCTGCCAAGTGTGGCCGGGGAACAGTGACTCTTGGCCGGATAGGCCAAGTTGCTTCTCCCGCTGACTTGCCCCTTTGGAAGTAGGAGCTCCTACTTCCATGGGCACTATACCTCTCGGGGACTTAGAGCCAAGTGTCTTCACCCTTTGGAGGTAGTAGCTCCTACTTCCATGGGCATTATTCCTCCCCGGGACCTCCTGCCAAGTGTGGCCGGGGAACAGTGACTCTTGTTCGGATAGGCCAAGTGGCTTCTCCCGCTGACTTGCCCCTTTGGAAGTAGGAGCTCCTACTTCCATGGGCATTATTCCTCCCCGGGACCTACTGCCAAGTGTGGCCGGGGAACAGTGACTCTTGGCCGGATAGGCCAAGTGGCTTCTCCCGCTGACTTGACCCTTTGGAAGTAGGAGCTCCTACTTCCATGGGCATTATTCCTCCCCGGGACCTACTGCCAAGTGTGGCCGGGGAACAGTGACTCTTGCCTGGGTAGGCCAAGTGGCTTCTCCCGCTGACTTGCCCCTTTGGAAGTAGGAGCTCCTACTTCCATGGGCATTATTCCTCCCCGGGACCTACTGCCAAGAGTGGCCGGGGGACAGTGACATGTGGCCGGATAGGCCAAGTGGCTTCTCCCGCTGACTTGCCCCTTTGGAAGTAGGAGCTCCTACTTCCATGGGCATTATTCCTCCCCGGGACCTACTGCCAAGTGTGGCCGGGGAACAGTGACTCTTGGCCGGATATGCCAAGTGGCTTCTCCCGCTGACTTGCCCCTTTGGAAGTAGGAGCTCCTACTTCCATGGGCATTATTCCTCCCCGGGACCTACTGCCAAGTGTGGCCGGGGAACAGTGACTCTTGGCCGGATAGGCCAAGTGGCTTCTCCCGCTGACTTGACCCTTTGGAAGTAGGAGCTCCTACTTCCATGGGCATTATTCCTCCCCGGGACCTACTGCCAAGTGTGGCCGGGGAACAGTGACTCTTGCCTGGGTAGGCCAAGTGGCTTCTCCCGCTGATTAGCCCCTTTGGAAGTAGGAGCTCCTACTTCCATGGGCATTATTCCTCCCCGGGACCTACTGCCAAGAGTGGCCGGGGGACAGTGACATGTGGCCGGATAGGCCAAGTGGCTTCTCCCGCTGACTTGCCCCTTTGGAAGTAGGAGCTCCTACTTCCATGGGCATTATTCCTCCCCGGGACCTACTGCCAAGTGTGGCCGGGGAACAGTGACTCTTGGCCGGATATGCCAAGTGGCTTCTCCCGCTGACTTGCCCCTTTGGAAGTAGGAGCTCCTACTTCCATGGGCATTATTCCTCTCCGGGACCTACTGCCAAGTGTGGCCGGGGAACAGTGACTCTTGGCCGGATAGGCCAAGTGGCTTCTCCCGCTGACTTGCCCCTTTGGAAGTAGGAGCTCTTACTTCCATGGGCACTATACCTCTCGGGGACTTAGAGCCAAGTGTCTTCACTCTTTGGAGGTAGTAGCTCCTACTTCCATGGGCATTATTCCTCCCCGGGACCTACTGCCAAGTGTGGCCGGGGGACAGTGACATGTGGCCGGATAGGCCAAGTGGCTTCTCCCGCTGACTTGCCCCTTTGGAAGTAGGAGCTCTTACTTCCATGGGCATTATTCCTCCCCGGGACCTACAGCCAAGTGTGGCCGGGGAACAGTGACTCTTGGACGGATAGGCCAAGTGGCTGCTCCCGCTGACTTGCCCCTTTGGAAGTAGGAGCTCCTACTTCCATGGGCATTATTCCTCCCCGGGACCTACTGCCAAGTGTGGCCGGGGAACAGTGACTCTTGGCCGGATAGGCCAAGTGGCTGCTCCCGCTGACTTGCCCCTTTGGAAGTAGGAGCTCTTACTTCCATGGGCATTATTCCTCCCCGGGACCTACTGCCAAGTGTGGCCGGGGGACAGTGACATGTGGCCGGTTAGGCCAAGTGGCTTCTCCCGCTGACTTGCCCCTTTGGAAGTAGGAGCTCTTACTTCCATGGGCATTATTCCTCCCCGGGACCTACTGCCAAGTGTGGCCGGGGGACAGTGACATGTGGCCGGATAGCCCAAGTGGCTTCTCCCGCTGACTTGCCCCTTTGGAAGTAGGAGCTCCTACTTCCATGGGCATTATTCCTCCCCGGGACCTACTGCCAAGTGTGGCCGGGGAACAGTGACTCTTGGCCGGATAGGCCAAGTGGCTTCTCCCGCTGACTTGCCCCTTTGGAAGTAGGAGCTCTTACTCCCATGGGCAGTATACCTCTCGGGGACTTAGAGCCAAGTGTCTTCACCCTTTGGAGGTGGTAGCTCCTACTTCCATGGGCATTATTCCTCCCCGGGACCTACTGCCAAGTGTGGCCGGGGGACAGTGACTCTTGGCCGGATAGAACTAGTGGCTTCTCCCGCTGACTTGCCCCTTTGGAAGTAGGAGCTCCTACTTCCATGGGCATTATTCCTCCCCGGGACCTACAGCCAAGTGTGGCCGGGGAACAGTGACTCTTGGACGGATAGGCCAAGTGGCTGCTCCCGCTGACTTGCCCCTTTGGAAGTAGGAGCTCCTACTTCCATGGGCATTATTCCTCCCCGGGACCTACTGCCAAGTGTGGCCGGGGAACAGTGACTCTTGGCCGGATAGGCCAAGTGGCTGCTCCCGCTGACTTGCCCCTTTGGAAGTAGGAGCTCTTACTTCCATGGGCATTATTCCTCCCCGGGACCTACTGCCAAGTGTGGCCGGGGGACAGTGACATGTGGCCGGTTAGGCCAAGTGGCTTCTCCCGCTGACTTGCCCCTTTGGAAGTAGGAGCTCTTACTTCCATGGGCATTATTCCTCCCCGGGACCTACTGCCAAGTGTGGCCGGGGGACAGTGACATGTGGCCGGATAGCCCAAGTGGCTTCTCCCGCTGACTTGCCCCTTTGGAAGTAGGAGCTCCTACTTCCATGGGCATTATTCCTCCCCGGGACCTACTGCCAAGTGTGGCCGGGGAACAGTGACTCTTGGCCGGATAGGCCAAGTGGCTTCTCCCGCTGACTTGCCCCTTTGGAAGTAGGAGCTCTTACTCCCATGGGCAGTATACCTCTCGGGGACTTAGAGCCAAGTGTCTTCACCCTTTGGAGGTGGTAGCTCCTACTTCCATGGGCATTATTCCTCCCCGGGACCTACTGCCAAGTGTTGCCGGGGAACAGTGACTCTTGGCCGGATAGAACTAGTGGCTTCTCCCGCTGACTTGCCCCTTTGGAAGTAGGAGCTCCTACTTCCATGGGCATTATTCCTCCCCGGGACCTACAGCCAAGCTTGGCCGGGGGACAGTGACATGTGGCCGGATAGGCCAAGTGGCTTCTCCCGCTGACTTGCCCCTTTGGAAGTAGGAGCTCTTACTTCCATGGGCATTATTCCTCCCCGGGACCTACTGCCAAGTGTGGCCGGGGAACAGTGACTCTTGGCCGGATAGGCCAAGTGGCTTCTCCCGCTGACTTGCCCCTTTGGAGGTAGGAGCTCCTACTTCCATGGGCATTATTCCTCCCCGGGACCTACTGCCAAGTGTGGCCGGGGAACAGTGACTCTTGGCCGGGTAGGCCAAGTGGCTTCTCCCGCTGACTTGCCCCTTTGGAAGTAGGAGCTCCTAATTCCATGGGCATTATTCCTCCCCGGGACCTACTGCCAAGTGTGGCCGGGGAACAGTGACTCTTGGCCGGATAGGCCAAGTGGCTTCTCCCGCTGACTTGCCCCTTTGGAAGTAGGAGCTCCTACTTCCATGGGCATTATTCCTCCCCGGGACCTACTGCCAAGTGTAGCCGGGGAACAGTGACTCTTGGCCGGATAGAACTAGTGGCTTCTCCCGCTGACTTGCCCCTTTGGAAGTAGGAGCTCCTACTTCCATGGGCATTATTCCTCCCCGGGACCTACTGCCAAGAGTGGCCGGGGAACAGTGACTCTTGGCCGGATAGGCCAAGTGGCTTCTCCCGCTGACTTGCCCCTTTGGAAGTAGGAGCTCCTACTTCCATGGGCATTATTCCTCCCCGGGACCTACTGCCAAGTGTGGCCGGGGAACAGTGACTCTTGGCCGGATAGGCCAAGTGGCTTCTCCCGCCGACTTGCCCCTTTGGAAGTAGGAGCTCCCACTTCCATGGGCATTATTCCTCCCCGGGACATACTGCCAAGTGTGGCCGGGGAACAGTGACTCTTGGCCGGATAGTCCAAGTGGCTTCTCCCGCTGACTTGCCCCTTTGGAAGTAGGAGCTCCTACTTCCATGGGCATTATTCCTCCCCGGGACCTACAGCCAAGAGTGGCCGGGGGACAGTGACATGTGGCCGGATAGGCCAAGTGGCTTCTCCCGCTGACTTGCCCCTTTGGAAGTTGGAGCTCCTACTTCCATGGGCATTATTCCTCCCCGGGACCTACTGCCAAGTGTGGCCGGGGAACAGTGACTCTTGGCCGGATAGGCCAAGTGGCTTCTCCCGCTGACTTGCCCCTATGGAAGTAGGAGCTCTTACTTCCATGGGCATTATTCCTCCCCGGGACCTACTGCCAAGTGTGGCCGGGGAACAGTGACTCTTGGCCGGATAGGCCAAGTGGCTTCTCCCGCTGACTTGCCCCTTTGGAAGTAGGAGCTCTCACTTCCATGGGCAGTATACCTCTCGGGGACTTAGAGCCAAGTGTCTTCACCCTTTGGAGGTAGGAGCTCTTACTTCCATGGGCATTATTCCTCTCCGGGACCTACAGCCAAGTGTGGCCGGGGAACAGTGACACTTGGCCGGATAGGCCAAGTGGCTGCTCCCGCTGACTTGCCCCTATGGAAGTAGGAGCTCTTACTTCCATGGGCATTATTCCTCCCCGGGACCTACTGCCAAGTGTGGCCGGGGAACAGTGACTCTTGGCCGGGTAGGCCAAGTGGCTTCTCCCGCTGACTTGCCCCTTTGGAAGTAGGAGCTCTTACTCCCATGGGCAGTATACCTCTCGGGGACTTAGAGCCAAGTGTCTTCACCCTTTGGAGGTAGTAGCTCCTACTTCCATGGGCATTATTCCTCCCCGGGACCTACTGCCAAGTGTAGCCGGGGAACAGTGACTCTTGGCCGGATAGAACTAGTGGCTTCTCCCGCTGACTTGCCCCTTTGGAAGTAGGAGCTCCTACTTCCATGGGCATTATTCCTCCCCGGGACCTACTGCCAAGAGTGGCCGGGGAACAGTGACTCTTGGCCGGGTAGGCCAAGTGGCTTCTCCCGCTGACTTGCCCCTTTGGAAGTAGGAGCTCCTACTTCCATGGGCATTATTCCTCCCCGGGACCTACTGCCAAGTAAGGCCGGGGAACAGTGACTCTTGGCCGGATAGAACTAGTGGCTTCTTCCGCTGACTTGCCCCTTTGGAAGTAGGAGCTCCTACTTCCATGGGCATTATTCCTCCCCGGGACCTACAGCCAAGCTTGGCCGGGGGACAGTGACATGTGGCCGGATAGGCCAAGTGGCTTCTCCCGCTGACTTGCCCCTTTGGAGGTAGGAGCTCTTACTTCCATGGGCATTATTCCTCTCCGGGACCTACAGCCAAGTGTGGCCGGGGAACAGTGAAACTTGGCCGGATAGGCCAAGTGGCTGCTCCCGCTGACTTGCCCCTTAGGAAGTAGGAGCTCCTACTTCCATGGGCATTATTCCTCCCCGGGACCTATAGCCAAGTGTGGACGGGGGACAGTGACATGTGGCCGGATAGGCCGAGCGGCTTCTCCCGCTGACGTCATCGCTTTGGAAGTAGGAGCTCCTACTTCCATGGGCTTGTTCCTCCCCGGGACTTGCCGCCAAGTCTGGCCGGGGGACAGTGACATGTGGCCGGATAGGCCAACTGGCTGCTCCCGCTGAGCCCCTACTTCCATGGGCTTGTTCGTCCCCCGGGACTTGCCGCCAAGTCTGGCCGGGGAACAGTGACATGCCGCCGGATACGGCCGAGCGGCTGCTCCCGCTGACGTCATCGCTTTGGAAGTAGGAGCTCCTACTTCCATGGGCTTGTTCCTCCCCGGGACCTGCCGCCAAGTCTGGCCGGGGGACAGTGACATGTGGCCGGATAGGCCAACTGGCTGCTCCCGCTGAGCCCCTACTTCCATGGGCTTGTTCGTCCCCCGGGACTTGCCGCCAAGTCTGGCCGGGGAACAGTGACATGCCGCCGGATACGGCCGAGCGGCTGCTCCCGCTGACGTCATCGCTTTGGAAGTAGGAGCTCCTACTTCCATGGGCTTGTTCCTCCCCGGGACCTGCCGCCAAGTCTGGCCGGGGGACAGTGACATGTGGCCGGATAGGCCAACTGGCTGCTCCCGCTGAGCCCCTACTTCCATGGGCTTGTTCGTCCCCCGGGACTTGCCGCCAAGTCTGGCCGGGGAACAGTGACATGCCGCCGGATACGGCCGAGCGGCTGCTCCCGCTGACGTCATCGCTTTGGAAGTAGGAGCTCCTACTTCCATGGGCTTGTTCCTCCCCGGGACTTGCCGCCAAGTCTGGCCGGGGGACAGTGACATGTGGCCGGATAGGCCAACTGGCTGCTCCCGCTGAGCCCCTACTTCCATGGGCTTGTTCGTCCCCGGGACTTGCCGCCAAGTCTGGCCGGGGAACAGTGACATGCCGCCGGATACGGCCGAGCGGCTGCTCCCGCTGACGTCATCACTTTGGAAGTCGGAGCTCCTACTTCCATGGGCTTGTTCCTCCCCGGGACTTGCCGCCAAGTCTGGCCGGGGGACAGTGACATGTGGCCGGATAGGCCAACTGGCTGCTCCCGCTGAGCCCCTACTTCCATGGGCTTGTTCGTCCCCGGGACTTGCCGCCAAGTCTGGCCGGGGAACAGTGACATGCCGCCGGATACGGCCGAGCGGCTGCTCCCGCTGACGTCATCACTTTGGAAGTCGGAGCTCCTACTTCCATGGGCTCGTTCCTCCCCGGGACCTGCCGCCAAGTCCTACCGGGGGACAGTGACATGTGGCCGCATAGGCCAAGTGGCTGCTCCCGCTGAGCTCCTACTTCCATGGGCTTGTTCGTCCCCGGGACTTGCCGCCAAGTCTGGCCGGGGAACAGTGACAGGCGGCCGGATACGGCCGAGCGGCTGCTCCCGCTGACGTCATCACTTCGGAAGTCCATGCACGGGGCAAGGCTCGCACTCCAGGCGAGAACCAGCTCTGCGGGGCCGGCGGCGCGTGCTTGGCTGAACCCCCGTGACCAACGGGGGCTAGACGTCGGAGGCATGCCCGCAGAGGTGCACCCCTCGCCGGCCACACTCTCTGACATCCTCCGGCCACTTCTGCTCCGCGCCTACGTTCTACGCGGCTTATGTCTGCCACTGCACGGCACTCTATGTATGCTCTGCATCACTCGCCGCCCTTGCCCAATGATCCATGACTTTATGCTTTGTCCGCTGCCCGCGGGCCTGCTGGCTCTCGCCAATGACGGAGGCACACTGCTCTCTCCGGCTCTCGCTCTCGGGGCATGCCGGCACACGCGCGCCCCCTTCTACTGCGCTCGCTACACGGCTACACGCAGCGAAGCCCCCTGCTCCTCCATCAGGCAGCTCCACTGCCGTCTGGGCACCTTCCGACAACCCACCAGACTTAAGCCCGCCCCCCGAGCATTAAGCCCGCCCCCCGAGCATTAAGCCCGCCCCC
>NW_027285477.1:0-20000 GCF_040894005.1 Engystomops pustulosus | reverse complement strand
GATTTCCAGGGTGGGCCCCCGGGGATGCCATACCCCGAGCAGCCTGTCGGCCCCGCTCCTAGCACGCTGGCAAGCAATGGAGTCTTCCCCGCGGCAGCCACCGCCCTCGCCCTAGCCTCGCCGTCGGTCGATGAAGAACGTCGTTCGCCCTTCCTCTGCTCGGGATTTTGAAACGGCCTGGCCTTCGCCTACTCCGTCGGGCAACTGCCTTCCGCCAGCCCCTTCCCTCGAATCCCCTTCTTCCATTTTAGACCCGATCAGGGGATTGGTCAGCCCAGCCCTGGGGTAAGAAGAGGGGTTGGGGTCGGTTCGGCTTCGGGTGCCCCGCTCGGCCAAAGGTTCCCCTCGCTTTGGAAGCACGCGAGGTCGCGGAGGGTGTCGGGGTTATTTTCGGCTCCCTGGCTTCGCGGGAGCGGCCTTCGGCTAGGGCCGAGACCGTCCAGCCCGCGCAGATTTGGACCGGGGTCCGGGGCGAGTACCTGCCTCTCTCACGAAGGGAGTGTCACCGGTAAGAAGCCTCTTCCCACGTCTGCTTGCCGACTTACGCTCGCCCCGACGAGAGGCCCAACCGAAAGAGTGGAAAGGGGCAGAGATTTCCAGGGTCGCCCCACCAGGGATGCAATTCCCCAGTGCAGGCTGTCGGCCCTGCCCCGAACCTACTCGGTGGTTTGAAGGTTAACCTCTTGGGGAAAAGCAGCGATTCGCCTCGCGGTGCGTGCCTCCGCGGATCTAAACCCCCTCGATCGATGTGGGGCCAGAGGACCCCTTTTCCCCGTACGAAACGGCCGGCTCACCATGGGCTCGACATCCGTGGGTCGGAGAGTTGAGCGCTTACGCGCGGCGGGACCTTATAACCTGCAGCGGCTGAGGAGCGAAGATTTCCAGGGTGGGCCCCCGGGGATGCCATACCCCGAGCAGCCAGTCGGCCCCGCTCCTAGCGCGCTGACGAGCAATGGAGTCTTCCCCGCGGCAGCCACCGCCCTCGCCTCGCCGTCGGTCGATGAAGAGCCGAGTTCGCCCTCCTCTGCTCGGGACTCGGAAACGGCCTGGCCTTCGCCTACTCCGTCGGGCAACTGCCTTCCGCCAGCCCCTTCCCTCGAATCCCCTTCTTCCATTTTAGACCCGATCAGGGGATTGGTCAGCCCAGCCCTGGGGTAAGAAGAGGGGTTGGGGTCGGTTCGGCTTCCGGTGCCCCCGCTCGGCCAAAGGTCCCCTCGCTTTGGAAGCAGAGGGTGCCGGGGTTATTTTCGGCTTGACGCCTAGTCCGGCCCCTGCCGGTTCCCGTGGAGGCCCGCGGTCAAAACCAGCTCCCCGGCTGTCGGAGCCGGAGCCCCGCAGCCCGAGCGGACGCACCGAGTCCCTCATGTAAGGGATAGCCGCCCCTACGGAACGGCCCGGACTGGGACCAGGCACCCCCAGGCGCCGAAGGGGTGGGTCGGCCGTGTTGCCGAAGCTTAGCCGGCGCTGATGACCGCAGCCCCTAACGATGCCCACAGGCGGGGGAGCCAAGGAGAGCACTAGGAAGACGTGGCGGGGTCGGACGGCTCAATTTCCAGGGTGGGACCCCGGGGGTTCAGTACCCCGGGCATCCGGTCGGTTTCGCCGGCGCGACCCCAAGCCTTCCACGGCCCCCTTCGTGGGTGCAGGGATACCGAGCAGGGTGCAGGCTTAGACGCCAATTCCCCAGAAGTTTTAGGGATAGGGTTTGTCCGGGCGCCACCGCAGCGACAACCTCGCAAGAAGCTCTCTTCCACAAAAGCACGGGCAACGTTCGTGTGCGAGTGTTGGTCTCCCATGGTCTACCGACTCCCCCGGGCGGCCCAAGCGTTACGCCCACGGCCGGGCCCTCGAGCAGGCGCACCCCTGGTGCCTCTCGTAAGGGAAGGCTACGGTCCTCAACCCCTCGTATGGCGGGGAGGGCGCATTTGAAACGCTAAAGGACGAGCCCTGTTCGGGACCTGGCGGGGATCCGCGGATTGGCGAGAGGGATGGGTCTGCCGTTGGTCAGAGGGGACGCACCCCTGGGACGCAGTTTGGCATTAGCGACCGATGGCCCATCTACGACCATGTACTCCGGGAGCGCCAAGGAGGACGCGGGTGGGCTTTGGGGGCAGACTCAATTTCCAGGGTCTGGGCGCCGGGGGTGCAATACCCTTAAGCGCTCATGTCGGTTTCGTCTGCCGCCCGCCTCTGGCCCGGCTCCTAGTGACGGGTGCTGTGAACGTGCGATCGTGCTTGCGGTTGAAGAGTTCAAAGGCTACCGCTGGGGATAACACGCCCGGGGAATTTAGAAACCCCCCCTCCGCTACAATCTCTGCTTCTGCCGGACTCGGAGGGGAGCCGCCCCGGGGGCGACCGCTCCCTCTCCTCTTCCGCGGCGTGCCGCGCGCTTCGCCGTCAGCAGCGGAGCGAACCTTTTTCTCGGTCCGCAGCTCTTCAGGCGTAGGCGGGCAGCGCTAACAGGGTACACTGGGGACCACTCGACCGCAACCGCTCCTCCGACCGACGAGCATACCTACCGCGGATACGCCACGGTGGGTCTAAGCCTCGTCGCCGCCGCGAGGAGCAGGCGGGAGCCGTCCCTTTTCGTGCTGCGGAAATAAACCGTGGACACAGAGGTGTGTCTGCGCTCTCCGACCGGGCGGGGGGCGATTGGACTTGCCCGAGGGACACTAGGCGAGGCGCTGCCGCGGGAGCCGGAGCTCCGCGCTGGACGCTGCCGCCGCCGCCGCCGCCCCCCACCCACGGTACGGTGGAGTACGCCCGTTCCATACGCTTCGTAGCAAACCTCAGCCGAAGCAGAGAGTCCTACCGCTGTGGCAGGAGCGGGGCCGTGCGAGGACCACACTGGCACCGCGCTACACAACCTTAGGCAGAGGACGACAGCCGCTCACGGGGAGCGGGGGATTGATGCGCGACCAAGACTGAGGCTAAGGAACGCTTTACCATAAACCGGCCGGGGCCAATACCCCTGACCGAGCAAAGTGCCCTGCCCCGCCGGATCGCGCTGTGTCAGATCGATCAAAAGAGCGGAGAGCCGAGACTCTACCGCTGGGAGTTTGTGGAGAACGGCCTGGCTTGCGTCCCGTCCTCCCGCCCTCGACCTCACATGGCTAGCCTCACCCGCCGGGAGCCACCCCATTGGGGACCGTAGGGCGGAGAAGGGGTCTCCGCGTCCGGAATTTACTTGTGGAGAACGGCCTGGCTTACGTCCCGTCCTCCCGCCCTCGACCTCACATGGCTAGCCTCACCCGCCGGGCGCCACCCCATTGGGGACCGTAGGGCGGAGAAGGGGTCTCCGCGTCCGGAATTTACTTGTGGAGAACGGCCTGGCTTACGTCCCGTCCTCCCGCCCTCGACCTCACACGGCTAGCCTCACCCGCCGGGCGCCACCCCATTGGGGACCGTAGGGCGGAGAAGGGGTCTCCGCGTCCGGAATTTACTTGTGGAGAACGGCCTGGCTTACGTCCCGTCCTCCCGCCCTCGACCTCACATGGCTAGCCTCACCCGCCGGGCGCCACCCCATTGGGGACCGTAGGGCGGAGAAGGGGTCTCCGCGTCCGGAATTTACTTGTGGAGAACGGCCTGGCTTACGTCCCGTCCTCCCGCCCTCGACCTCACACGGCTAGCCTCACCCGCCGGGCGCCACCCCATTGGGGACCGTAGGGCGGAGAAGGGGTCTCCGCGTCCGGAATTTACTTGTGGAGAACGGCCTGGCTTACGTCCCGTCCTCCCGCCCTCGACCTCACATGGCTAGCCTCACCCGCCGGGCGCCACCCCATTGGGGACCGTAGGGCGGAGAAGGGTCTCCGCGTACGGAATTTCTTGTGGAGAACGGCCTGGCTTACGTCCCGTCCTCCCATGGCTAGCCTCACCCGCCGGGCGCCACCCCATTGGGGACCGTAGGGCGGAGAAGGGGTCTCCGCGTCCGGAATTTCTTGTGGAGAACGGCCTGGCTTACGTCCCGTCCTCCCGCCCTCGACCTCACATGGCTAGCCTACCCCGCCGGGCGCCGCTCCATTGGGGATACGGTACGGCAAAGCGCGACGCCGCACGATGCCAACACTTTGTGCAAAAACCTGGCAGAGTCGACCAAAACCTCGCTTCTTTGACCGGTATTTTTGATGCTTTTCTCTGCCGCCGAAGGTGCACTGAGGGTCGGATCGCCCAAAATTTTTACCGGTCGTTTTGGTCTGCGGTTCTTCCGAGAGGTGCCCGCCTGACAGTTCTTTTTCAGCAGCCTCCGAAAGGCCATCCAGCGGGCAAGCCAGGGGTTGGCAGCCGCCGGCGGTGAGCCTTCCCCGGCCGGGGCAGACGGCTCCGACCGCAAAATTTTTTCGACTTTCGCCGAGGCCAAAACCCCATGCACTTTTAAAGCCTGCCCGCAGCGCCGTCTCCTGTCAGACGTCCCTTGCCGCCTGCGGTGGTCCTCGCCCGGCAGAGAGAAGCCGGAGTCGCCCCCTCTCCGGTTCTTTTTCACCATTCCGGAGCTCTGAAATCTGCCGGACACCGAGTGACCGAGGACGCTTCCAGGAGGGCGGCAGCGAGAGGCAGAGTGCCACCGGTCGGGTCGCCGGTTCTCCCACACTTTGAAAATTTTTCGCTTGTTCTGGTGGGATGGAGAGAGAGCGTGGCTTATGCGCCCTCTGCCCCGCGGTCCGCCCTGGCTGGCCTTACGCCGGTGGTTCGCCAGGCCACCGGCACCTTGTACGGCGGGGACGGCGTGGCTTATGCGCCCGTCAACCCACCTACTCGCCCCGGCTAGCCTTTTACCCGGAGGGCGCCACGCTCCGGGTACCAGTGAGCGGCACGAACCCAGTCATACCATGCCGCTCACCTCGCGCCCTCTCCGGCCTCCGCCGCGGAGACCTCCCGCTAGGACCTGCGGGGGGCGATTTCTGCCAAAATCTACAAAGTCCCCGATGGTTAAGGACGTAGACTGTTGAGCGGGACCTACACACTCTTGTAGCCGATGGGGCTCGCCATTTCCCGCAGAAAATGGACCACCTCCCGCAGAGGAACATGAAATGCCCCTTCCCGCGGGACCCGAAGGACCGCTCTGTCCGAGCAGGCCTCCAGGACCACGGCACGCAAAAGCGACTCAGTCCCGCTGGCATTACGGATCTGACTTAGTGCAAAAACCAGGCAGAGTCGACCAAAACCTCCCTTCTTTGACCGGTGTTTTTGTTGCTTTTCTCTGCCGCCGAAGGTGCACTGAGGGTCGGATCGCCCAAAATTTTTACCGGTCGTTTTGGTCTGCGGTTCTTCCGAGAGGTGCCCGCCTGACAGTTCTTTTTCAGCAGCCTCCGAAAGGGCATCCAGCGGGCAAGCCAGGGGTTGGCAGCCGCCGGCGGTGAGCCTTCCCCGGCCGGGGCAGACAGCTCCGACCGCAAAATTTTTTCGACTTTCGCCGAGGCCAAAACCCCATGCACTTTTAAAGCCTGCCCGCAGCGCCGTCTCCTGGCAGACGTCCCTTGCCGCCTGCGGTGGTCCTCGCCCGGCAGAGAGAAGCCGGATTCGCCCTCTCACCGGTTCTTTTTCACCATTCCGGAGCTCTGAAATCTGCCGGACACCGAGTGACCGAGGACGCTTCCAGGAGGGCGGCAGCGAGAGGCAGAGTGCCACCGGTCGGGAAGCCGGTTCTCCCACACTTTGAAATTTTTTCGCTTGTTCTGGTGGGATGGAGAGAGAGCGTGGCTTATGCGCCCTCTGCCCCGCGGTACGCCCTTGGCTAGCCTTACGCCGGTGGTTCGCCAGGCCACCGGCACCTTGTACAGCGGGGACGGCGTGGCTTATGCGCCCTCTGCCCCGCGGTACGCCCTTGGCTAGCCTTACGCCGGTGGTTCGCCAGGCCACCGGCACCTTGTACGGCGGGGACGGCGTTGCTTATGCGCCCGTCAATCCACCTACTCGCCCCGGCTAGCCTTTTACCCGGAGGGCGCCACGCTCCGGGTAGCAGTGAGCGGCACGAGCCCAGTCATACCATGCCGCTCACCTCGCACCTTTTCCGGCCTCCGCCGCGGAGACCTCCCGCTCTGTTCTGCGGAGAGCGATTTTGGGCAAAATCTACAAAGTCCCCGATGGTTAAGGACGTAGACTGTTGAGCGGGACCTACACACTCTTGTAGCCGAAGGGGCTCGCCATTTCCCGCAGAAAATGGATCACCTCCCGCAGAGGAACATGAAATGCCCCTTCCCGCGGGACCCGAAGGACCACTCTGTCCGAGCAGGCTTCCAGGACCACGGCACGCAAGAGCGACTCAGTCCCGCTGGCATTACGGATCTGACTTAGTGCAAAAACCTGGCAGAGTCGACCAAAACTCCCCTTCTCTGACCGGTATTTTTGTTGCTTTTCTCTGCCGCCGAAGGTGCACTACGGGTCGGATCGCCCAAAATTTTTACCGGTCGTTTTGGTCTGCGGTTCTTCCGAGAGGTGCCCGCCTGACAGTTCTTTTTCAGCAGCCTCCGAAAGGCCATCCAGCGGGCAAGCCAGGGGTTGGCAGCCGCCGGAGGTGAGCCTTCCCCGGCCGGGGCAGACAGCTCCGACCGCATAATTTTTTCGACTTTCTCCGAGGCCAAAACCCCATGCACTTTTAAAGCCTGCCCGCAGCGCCGTCTCCTGTCAGACGTCCCCGCCGCCTGCGGTGGTCCTCGCCCGGCAGAGAGAAGCCGGAGTCGCCCTCTCTCCGGTTCTTTTTCACCATTCCGGAGCTCTTAAATCTGCCGTACTCCGAGTGACCGAGGACGCTTCCAGGACGGCGGCAGCGAGAGGCAGAGTGCAACCGGTCGGGAAGCCGGTTCTCCCACACTTTGAAAATTTTTCGCTTGTGCTGGTGGGATGGAGAGAGAGCGTGGCTTATGCGCCCTCTGCCCCGCGGTACGCCCTTGGCTAGCCTTACGCCGGTGGTTCGCCAGGCCACCGGCACCTTGTACGGCGGGGACGGCGTTGCTTATGCGCCCGTCATCCCACCTACTCGCCCCGGCTAGCCTTTTACCCGGAGGGCGCCACGCTCCGGGTAGCAGTGAGCGGCACGAGCCCAGTCATACCATGCCGCTCACCTCGCACCTTTTCCGGCCTCCGCCGCGGAGACCTCACGCTCTGTTCTGCGGAGAGCGATTTTGGGCAAAATCTACAAAGTCCCCGATGGTTAAGGACGTAGACTGTTGAGCGGGACCTACACACTCTTGTAGCCGAAGGGGCTCGCCATTTCCCGCAGAAAATGGATCACCTCCCGCAGAGGAACATGAAATGCCCCTTCCCGCGGGACCCGCAGGACCGCTCTGTCCGAGCAGGCCTCCAGGACCACGGCACGCAAAAGCGACTCAGTCCCGCTGGCATTACGGATCTGACTTAGTGCAAAAACCTGGCAGAGTCGACCAAAACTCCCCTTCTCTGACCGGTATTTTTGTTGCTTTTCTCTGCCGCCGAAGGTGCACTACGGGTCGGATCGCCCAAAATTTTTACCGGTCGTTTTGGTCTGCGGTTCTTCCGAGAGGTGCCCGCCTGACAGTTCTTTTTCAGAAGCCTCCGAAAGGGCATCCAGCGGGCAAGCCAGGGGTTGGCAGCCGCCGGCGGTGAGCCTTCCCCGGCCGGGGCAGACAGCTCCGACCGCATAATTTTTTCGACTTTTGCCGAGGCCAAAACCCCATGCACTTTTAAAGCCTGCCCGCAGCGCCGTCTCCTGTCAGACGTCCCCGCCGCCTGCGGTGGTCCTCGCCCGGCAGAGAGAAGCCGGAGTCGCCCTCTCTCCGGTTCTTTTTCACCATTCCGGAGCTCTTAAATCTGCCGTACTCCGAGTGACCGAGGACGCTTCCAGGAGGGCGGCAGCGAGAGGCAGAGTGCCACCGGTCGGGAAGCCGGTTCTCCCACACTTTGAAAATATTTCGCTTGTGCTGGTGGGATGGAGAGAGAGCGTGGCTTATGCGCCCTCTGCCCCGCGGTACGCCCTGGCTAGCCTTACGCCGGTGGTTCGCCAGGCCACCGGCACCTTGTACGGCGGGGACGGCGTTGCTTATGCGCCCGTCATCCCACCTACTCGCCCCGGCTAGCCTTTTACCCGGAGGGCGCCACGCTCCGGGTAGCAGTGAGCGGCACGAGCCCAGTCATACCATGCCGCTCACCTCGCACCTTTTCCGGCCTCCGCCGCGGAGACCTCACGCTCTGTTCTGCGGAGAGCGATTTTGGGCAAAATCTACAAAGTCCCCGATGGTTAAGGACGTAGACTGTTGAGCGGGACCTACACACTCTTGTAGCCGAAGGGGCTCGCCATTTCCCGCAGAAAATGGATCACCTCCCGCAGAGGAACATGAAATGCCCCTTCCCGCGGGACCCGCAGGACCGCTCTGTCCGAGCAGGCCTCCAGGACCACGGCACGCAAAAGCGACTCAGTCCCGCTGGCATTACGGATCTGACTTAGTGCAAAAACCTGGCAGAGTCGACCAAAACTCCCCTTCTCTGACCGGTATTTTTGTTGCTTTTCTCTGCCGCCGAAGGTGCACTACGGGTCGGATCGCCCAAAATTTTTACCGGTCGTTTTGGTCTGCGGTTCTTCCGAGAGGTGCCCGCCTGACAGTTCTTTTTCAGCAGCCTCCGAAAGGGCATCCAGCGGGCAAGCCAGGGGTTGGCAGCCGCCGGCGGTGAGCCTTCCCCGGCCGGGGCAGAAAGCTCCGACCGCATAATTTTTTCGACTTTCGCCGAGGCCAAAAGCCCAGGCACTTAGAAAGCCTGCCCGCAGCGCCGCCTCCTGTCAGAGGTCCCCGCCGCCTGCGGTGGTCCTCGCCCGGCAGAGAGAAGCCGGAGTCGCCCTCTCTCCGGTTCTTTTTCACCATTCCGGAGCTCTTAAATCTGCCGTACTCCGAGTGACCGAGGACGCTTCCAGGAGGGCGGCAGAGAGAGGCAGAGTGCCACCGGTCGGGAAGCCGGTTCTCCCACACTTTGAAAATTTTTCGCTTGTGCTGGTGGGATGGAGAGAGAGCGTGGCTTATGCGCCCTCTGCCCCGCGGTACGCCCTGGCTAGCCTTACGCCGGTGGTTCGCCAGGCCACCGGCACCTTGTACGGCGGGGACGGCGTTGCTTATGCGCCCGTCAACCCACCTACTCGCCCCGGCTAGCTTTTTACCCGGAGGGCGCCACGCTCCGGGTAGCAGTGAGCGGCACGAGCCCAGTCATACCATGCCGCTCACCTCGCACCTTTTCCGGCCTCCGCCGCGGAGACCTCACGCTCTGTTCTGCGGAGAGCGATTTTGGGCAAAATCTACAAAGTCCCCGATGGTTAAGGACGTAGACTGTTGAGCGGGACCTACACACTCTTGTAGCCGAAGGGGCTCGCCATTTCCCGCAGAAAATGGATCACCTCCCGCAGAGGAACATGAAATGCCCCTTCCCGCGGGACCCGAAGGACCGCTCTGTCCGAGCAGGCCTCCAGGACCACGGCACGCAAAAGCGACTCAGTCCCGCTGGCATTACGGATCTGACTTAGTGCAAAAACCTGGCAGAGTCGACCAAAACTCCCCTTCTCTGACCGGTATTTTTGCTGCTTTTCTCTGCCGCCGAAGGTGCACTACGTGTCGGATCGCCCAAAATTTTTACCGGTCGTTTTGGTCTGCGGTTCTTCCGAGAGGTGCCCGCCTGACAGTTCTTTTTCAGCAGCCTCCGAAAGGGCATCCAGCGGGCAAGCCAGGGGTTGGCAGCCGCCGGCGGTGAGCCTTCCCCGGCCAAGGCAGACAGCTCCGACCGCATAATTTTTTCGAACTTCTCCGAGGTCAAAATCCCAGGCACTCCGACGGAAGGTCCGCCGCGCGTCTCCCGTCTGACGTCCCCGCCGCTCGCGGTGGTCCTCGCCCGGCAGGGAGCTGCCGGATTCGCCCTCTTACCGGTTCTTTTTCACCTTTCCGGAGCTCTGATATCTGCCGCACACACAGTGACCGAGGACGCTTCCAGGAGGGCGGCAGCGAGAGGCAGAGTGCCACCGGGCGGGTCCTCGGTTCTCCCACACTTAGAAAATTTTTGCGCTTGTGCTGGTGCGAGGACGTAGGTCTTTCGACCGGGGCAAGCCTGGAGGGCGGTAGCCGGGATTGGCGCCCTATTCCCGGCTAGCTCTCGGAGGCTTCACCCGGTTGGAGGTTGGAGCTCCGACTTCCATGGGCATGTTCCTCACCGGGACCTACGACCAAGTGTGGCCGAGGGACAGTGACACATTCCCGTGTAGCCTGAGTGGCTGCTCCCGCTGAGCTACTTCCATGGGCACTATTCCTCCCCGGGACTTGCCGCCAAGTCTTGGCCGGGGGACAGTGACACATTGCCGGGTAGCCTGAGTGGCTGCTCCCGCTGAGCTCTTACTTCCATGGGCATGTTCCTCACCGGGACCAACTACCAAGTGTGGCCGGGTTTCGAGCTCCAAACTCGGCTTGCACTTGGTCGCTTGGGGGGTCCCCTCCGCTCCGGGAAGGGCGCCCTCCAGCGGGCAGACGAGGGTACTTCTAGTCTGCCCGAGCTCCATGGGGCCCCTCTCGCCCCTAGGCTCCCCGCCCAGGGTTCCAGGGTCCCGGATACAGCCACCCTGTCGAGTTCGGTATAGGGTACCGGGCCTGGCTGGAATCACGCCGGGATCGGTGAGACCTCCTCGGCCGCGGCTCAGCCTCCAAACTCCCTTTCGCGGTTCTCTTCCCTTCAACTTCCATGGGCATGTTCCACACCGGGACCTCCGACCAAGTGTGGCCGGGGAACAGTCACCCATGCCCGGGTAGCCTCAGCGGCTGCTCCCGCTGAGGTCAACTTGGAGGCTGGAGCTCCGACTTCCATGGGCACTATTCCTCCCCGGGACCTGCCGCCAAGTCTGGCCGGGGGACAGTGACACATTCCCGGGTAGCCCTGAGCGGCTGCTCCCGCTGAACTCTTACTTCCATGGGCATGTTCCTCATCAGGAACCAACGACCAAGTGTGGCCCATGGACAGTGACACATTCCCGGGTAGCCTCAGCAGCTGCTCCCGCTGAGCTACTTCCATGAGCACTATTCCTCCCCGGGACCTGCCGCCAAGTCTGGCCGGGGGACAGTGACACATTCCCGGGTAGCCTGAGCGGCTGCTCCCGCTGAGCTACTTCCATGGGCACTATTCCTCCCCGGGACTTGCCGCCAAGTCTTGGCCGGGGGACAGTGACACATTCCCGGGTAGCCTGAGTGGCTGCTCCCGCTGAGCTCTTACTTCCATGGGCATGTTCCTCACCGGGACATACTACCAAGTGTGGCCGGGTTTCGAGCTCCAAACTCGGCTTGCACTTGGTCGCTTGGGGGTCCCCTCCGCTCCGGGAAGGGCGCCCTCCAGCGGGCAGACGAGGGTACTTCTAGTCTGCCCGAGCTCCATGGGGCCCCTCTCGCCCCTAGGCTCCCCGCCCAGGGTTCCAGGGTCCCGGATACAGCCACCCTGCCGAGTTCGGTATAGGGTACCGGGCCTGGCTGGAATCACGCCGGGATCGGTGAGACCTCCTCGGCCGCGGCTCAGCCTCCAAACTCCCTTTCGCGGTTCTCTTCCCTTCAACTTCCATGGGCATGTTCCACACCGGGACCTCCGACCAAGTGTGGCCGGGGAACAGTCGCCCATGCCCGGGTAGCCTCAGCAAGTGCTCCCGCTGAGGTCAACTTGGAGGTTGGAGCTCCGACTTCCATGGGCACTGTTCCTCCCCGGGACCTGCCGCCAAGTCTGGCCGGGGGACAGTGACACATTCCCGGGTAGCTTGAGCGGCTTCTCCCGCTGAACTCTTACTTCCATGGGCATGTTCCTCATCAGGAACCAACGACCAAGTGTTGCCCAGGGACAGTGACACATTCCCGGGTAGCCTCAGCAGCTGCTCCCGCTGAGCTACTTCCATGAGCACTATTCCTCCCCGGGACCTGCCGCCAAGTCTGGCCGGGGGACAGTGACACATTCCCGGGTAGCCTCAGCAGCTGCTCCCGCTGAGCTACTTCCATGGGCACTATTCCTCCCCGGGACTTGCCGCCAAGTCTTGGCCGGGGGACAGTGACACATTGCCGGGTAGCCTGAGTGGCTGCTCCCGCTGAGCTCTTACTTCCATGGGCATGTTCCTCACCGGGACCAACTACCAAGTGTGGCCGGGTTTCGAGCTCCAAACTCGGCTTGCACTTGGTCGCTTGGGGGGTCCCCTCCGCTCCGGGAAGGGCGCCCTCCAGCGGGCAGACGAGGGTACTTCTAGTCTGCCCGAGCTCCATGGGGCCCCTCTCGCCCCTAGGCTCCCCGCCCAGGGTTCCAGGGTCCCGGATACAGCCACCCTGTCGAGTTCGGTATAGGGTACCGGGCCTGGCTGGAATCACGCCGGGATCGGTGAGACCTCCTCGGCCGCGGCTCAGCCTCCAAACTCCCTTTCGCGGTTCTCTTCCCTTCAACTTCCATGGGCATGTTCCACACCGGGACCTCCGACCAAGTGTGGCCGGGGAACAGTCACCCATGCCCGGGTAGCCTCAGCGGCTGCTCCCGCTGAGGTCAACTTGGAGGCTGGAGCTCCGACTTCCATGGGCACTATTCCTCCCCGGGACCTGCCGCCAAGTCTGGCCGGGGGACAGTGACACATTCCCGGGTAGCCCTGAGCGGCTGCTCCCGCTGAACTCTTACTTCCATGGGCATGTTCCTCATCAGGAACCAACGACCAAGTGTGGCCCAGGGACAGTGACACATTCCCGGGTAGCCTCAGCAGCTGCTCCCGCTGAGCTACTTCCATGAGCACTATTCCTCCCCGGGACCTGCCGCCAAGTCTGGCCGGGGGACAGTGACACATTCCCGGGTAGCCTGAGCGGCTGCTCCCGCTGAGCTACTTCCATGGGCACTATTCCTCCCCGGGACTTGCCGCCAAGTCTTGGCCGGGGGACAGTGACACATTCCCGGGTAGCCTGAGTGGCTGCTCCCGCTGAGCTCTTACTTCCATGGGCATGTTCCTCACCGGGACATACTACCAAGTGTGGCCGGGTTTCGAGCTCCAAACTCGGCTTGCACTTGGTCGCTTGGGGGTCCCCTCCGCTCCGGGAAGGGCGCCCTCCAGCGGGCAGACGAGGGTACTTCTAGTCTGCCCGAGCTCCATGGGGCCCCTCTCGCCCCTAGGCTCCCCGCCCAGGGTTCCAGGGTCCCGGATACAGCCACCCTGTAGAGTTCGGTATAGGGTACCGGGCCTGGCTGGAATCACGCCGGGATCGGTGAGACCTCCTCGGCCGCGGCTCAGCCTCCAAACTCCCTTTCGCGGTTCTCTTCCCTTCAACTTCCATGGGCATGTTCCACACCGGGACCTCCGACCAAGTGTGGCCGGGGAACAGTCACCCATGCCCGGGTAGCCTCAGCGGCTGCTCCCGCTTAGGTCAACTTGGAGGTTGGAGCTCCGACTTCCATGGGCACTATTCCTCCCCGGGACCTGCCGCCAAGTCTGGCCGAGGGACAGTGACACATTCCCGGGTAGCCTGAGCGGCTTCTCCCGCTGAACTCTTACTTCCATGGGCATGTTCCTCATCAGGAACCAACGACCAAGTGTGGCCCAGGGACAGTGACACATTTTTGGGTAGCCTCAGCAGCTGCTCCCGCTGAGCTACTTCCATGAGCACTATTCCTCCCCGGGACTTGCCGCCAAGTCTTGGCCGGGGGACAGTGACACATTCCCGGGTAGCCTGAGTGGCTGCTCCCGCTGAGCTACTTCCATGGGCACTATTCCTCCCCGGGACTTGCCGCCAAGTCTTGGCCGGGGGACAGTGACACATTCCCGGGTAGCCTGAGTGGCTGCTCCCGCTGAGCTCTTACTTCCATGGGCATGTTCCTCACCGGGACATACTACCAAGTGTGGCCGGGTTTCGAGCTCCAAACTCGGCTTGCACTTGGTCGCTTGGGGGGTCCCCTCCGCTCCGGGAAGGGCGCCCTCCAGCGGGCAGACGAGGGTACTTCTAGTCTGCCCGAGCTCCATGGGGCCCCTCTCGCCCCTAGGCTCCCCGCCCAGGGTTCCAGGGTCCCGGATACAGCCACCCTGTCGAGTTCGGTATAGGGTACCGGGCCTGGCTGGAATCACGCCGGGATCGGTGAGACCTCCTCGGCCGCGGCTCAGCCTCCAAACTCCCTTTCGCGGTTCTCTTCCCTTCAACTTCCATGGGCATGTTCCACACCGGGACCTCCGACCAAGTGTGGCCGGGGAACAGTCGCCCATGCCCGGGTAGCCTCAGCAAGTGCTCCCGCTGAGGTCAACTTGGAGGTTGGAGCTCCGACTTCCATGGGCACTGTTCCTCCCCGGGACCTGCCGCCAAGTCTGGCCGGGGGACAGTGACACATTCCCGGGTAGCTTGAGCGGCTTCTCCCGCTGAACTCTTACTTCCATGGGCATGTTCCTCATCAGGAACCAACGACCAAGTGTGGCCCAGGGACAGTGACACATTCCCGGGTAGCCTCAGCAGCTGCTCCCGCTGAGCTACTTCCATGAGCACTATTCCTCCCCGGGACTTGCCGCCAAGTCTTGGCCGGGGGACAGTGACACATTCCCGGGTAGCCTGAGTGGCTGCTCCCGCTGAGCTACTTCCATGGGCACTATTCCTCCCCGGGACTTGCCGCCAAGTCTTGGCCGGGGGACAGTGACACATTCCCGGGTAGCCTGAGTGGCTGCTCCCGCTGAGCTCTTACTTCCATGGGCATGTTCCTCACCGGGACATACTACCAAGTGTGGCCGGGTTTCGAGCTCCAAACTCGGCTTGCACTTGGTCGCTTGGGGGGTCCCCTCCGCTCCGGGAAGGGCGCCCTCCAGCGGGCAGACGAGGGTACTTCTAGTCTGCCCGAGCTCCATGGGGCCCCTCTCGCCCCTAGGCTCCCCGCCCAGGGTTCCAGGGTCCCGGATACAGCCACCCTGTCGAGTTCGGTATAGGGTACCGGGCCTGGCTGGAATCACGCCGGGATCGGTGAGACCTCCTCGGCCGCGGCTCAGCCTCCAAACTCCCTTTCGCGGTTCTCTTCCCTTCAACTTCCATGGGCATGTTCCACACCGGGACCTCCGACCAAGTGTGGCCGGGGAACAGTCGCCCATGCCCGGGTAGCCTCAGCAAGTGCTCCCGCTGAGGTCAACTTGGAGGTTGGAGCTCCGACTTCCATGGGCACTGTTCCTCCCCGGGACCTGCCGCCAAGTCTGGCCGGGGGACAGTGACACATTCCCGGGTAGCTTGAGCGGCTTCTCCCGCTGAACTCTTACTTCCATGGGCATGTTCCTCATCAGGAACCAACGACCAAGTGTGGCCCAGGGACAGTGACACATTCCCGGGTAGCCTCAGCAGCTGCTCCCGCTGAGCTACTTCCATGAGCACTATTCCTCCCCGGGACTTGCCGCCAAGTCTTGGCCGGGGGACAGTGACACATTCCCGGGTAGCCTGAGTGGCTGCTCCCGCTGAGCTACTTCCATGGGCACTATTCCTCCCCGGGACTTGCCGCCAAGTCTTGGCCGGGGGACAGTGACACATTCCCGGGTAGCCTGAGTGGCTGCTCCCGCTGAGCTCTTACTTCCATGGGCATGTTCCTCACCGGGACATACTACCAAGTGTGGCCGGGTTTCGAGCTCCAAACTCGGCTTGCACTTGGTCGCTTGGGGGGTCCCCTCCGCTCCGGGAAGGGCGCCCTCCAGCGGGCAGACGAGGGTACTTCTAGTCTGCCCGAGCTCCATGGGGCCCCTCTCGCCCCTAGGCTCCCGGCCCAGGGTTCCAGGGTCGCGGATCCAGCCACCATGCGGAGTTCGGTTTGGGTACCGGGCCTGGCAGAAATCACGCCGGGATCGGTGAGCCCTCCTCGGCCGCGGCTTCGCGCAAAAACTCCCTTTCGCGGTTCTCTTCACTTCAACTTCCATGGACACGTTCCACACTTGGACCTACGACCAAGTGTGCCCGGGGAACAGTAACCCATGCCCGGGCAGCCTCAGCAAGTGCTCCCGCTGAGGTCAATTTGGAGGTTTGAGCTCCGACTTCCATGGCCATGTTCCTCACCGGGACCTACGACCAAGCGTGGCCGGGTTTCGAGCTCCAAACTCGGCTTGCACTTTGTGGCCAAGGGGGTCCCCTCCGCTCCGGGAAGGGCGCCCTCCAGCTGGCAGACGAGGTTACTTCTAGTCTGCCCGAGCTCCATGGGGCATTATTCCTCCCCGGGACTTGCCGCCAAGTCTGGCCGGGGGACAGTGACACTTGGCCGGGTAGGCGAAGTGGCTTCTCCCGCTGACTTGCCCCTTTGGAAGTAGGAGCTCTTACTTCCATGGGCATTATACCTCTCGAAGACTTAGAGCCAAGTGAGCTCCTACTTCCATGGGCATTATTCCTCCCCGGGACTTGCCGCCAAGTCTGGCCGGGGGACAGTGACACTTGGCCGGGTAGGCGAAGTGGCTTCTCCCGCTGACTTGCCCCTTTGGAAGTAGGAGCTCCTACTTCCATGGGCATTATTCCTCCCCGGGACTTGCCGCCAAGTCTGGCCGGGGGACAGTGACACTTGGCCGGGTAGGCGAAGTGGCTTCTCCCGCTGACTTGCCCCTTTGGAAGTAGGAGCTCCTACTTCCATGGGCATTATTCCTCCCCGGGACTTGCCGCCAAGTCTGGCCGGGGGACAGTGACACTTGGCCGGGTAGGCGAAGTGGCTTCTCCCGCTGACTTGCCCCTTTGGAAGTAGGAGCTCTTACTTCCATGGGCATTATACCTCTCGAAGACTTAGAGCCAAGTGAGCTCCTACTTCCATGGGCATTATTCCTCCCCGGGACTTGCCGCCAAGTCTGGCCGGGGGACAGTGACACTTGGCCGGGTAAGCGAAGTGGCTTCTCCCGCTGACTTGCCCCTTTGGAAGTAGGAGCTCCTACTTCCATGGGCATTATTCCTCCCCGGGACTTGCCGCCAAGTCTGGCCGGGGGACAGTGACACTTGGCCGGGTAGGCGAAGTGGCTTCTCCCGCTGACTTGCCCCTTTGGAAGTAGGAGCTCCTACTTCCATGGGCATTATTCCTCCCCGGGACCTACTGCCAAGTGTGGCCGGGGGACAGTGACTCTTGGCCGGATAGGCCAAGTGGCTTCTCCCGCTGACTTGCCCCTTTGGAAGTAGGAGCTCCTACTTCCATGGGCATTATTCCTCCCCGGGACCTACTGCCAAGTGTGGCCGGGGAACAGTGACTCTTGGCCGGATAGGCCAAGTGGCTTCTCCCGCTGACTTGCCCCTTTGGAAGTAGGAGCTCTTACTTCCATGGGCATTATTCCTCCCCGGGACCTACTGCCAAGTGTGGCCGGGGAACAGTGACTCTTGGCCGGATAGGCCAAGTGGCTTCTCCCGCTGACTTGCCCCTTTGGAAGTAGGAGCTCTTACTTCCATGGTCATTATTCCTCCCCGGGACCTACTGCCAAGTGTAGCCGGGGAACAGTGACTCTTTGCCGGATAGGCCAAGTGGCTTCTCCCGCTGACTTGCCCCTTTGGAAGTAGGAGCTCCTACTTCCATGGGCATTATTCCTCCCCGGGACCTACTGCCAAGTGTGGCCGGGGAACAGTGACTCTTGGCCGGATAGGCCAAGTGGCTTCTCCCGCTGACTTGCCCCTTTGGAAGTAGGAGCTCTTACTTCCATGGGCATTATTCCTCCCCGGGACCTACTGCCAAGTGTGGCCGGGGAACAGTGACTCTTGGCCGGATAGGCCAAGTGGCTTCTCCCGCTGACTTGCCCCTTTGGAAGTAGGAGCTCTTACTTCCATGGTCATTATTCCTCCCCGGGACCTACTGCCAAGTGTAGCCGGGGAACAGTGACTCTTGGCCGGATAGGCCAAGTGGCTTCTCCCGCTGACTTGCCCCTTTGGAAGTAGGAGCTCCTACTTCCATGGGCATTATTCCTCCCCGGGACCTACTGCCAAGTGTGGCCGGGGAACAGTGACTCTTGGCCGGATAGGCCAAGTGGCTTCTCCCGCTTACTTTCCCCTTTGGAAGTAGGAGCTCCTACTTCCATGGGCATTATTCCTCCCCGGGACCTACTGCCAAGTGTGGCCGGGGAACAGTGACTCTTGGCCGGATAGGCCAAGTGGCTTCTCCCGCTGACTTGACCCTTTGGAAGTAGGAGCTCCTACTTCCATGGGCATTATTCCTCCCCGGGACCTCCTGCCAAGTGTGGCCGGGGAACAGTGACTCTTGGCCGGATAGGCCAAGTTGCTTCTCCCGCTGACTTGCCCCTTTGGAAGTAGGAGCTCCTACTTCCATGGGCACTATACCTCTCGGGGACTTAGAGCCAAGTGTCTTCACCCTTTGGAGGTAGTAGCTCCTACTTCCATGGGCATTATTCCTCCCCGGGACCTCCTGCCAAGTGTGGCCGGGGAACAGTGACTCTTGTTCGGATAGGCCAAGTGGCTTCTCCCGCTGACTTGCCCCTTTGGAAGTAGGAGCTCCTACTTCCATGGGCATTATTCCTCCCCGGGACCTACTGCCAAGTGTAGCCGGGGAACAGTGACTCTTTGCCGGATAGGCCAAGTGGCTTCTCCCGCTGACTTGCCCCTTTGGAAGTAGGAGCTCCTACTTCCATGGGCATTATTCCTCCCCGGGACCTACTGCCAAGTGTGGCCGGGGAACAGTGACTCTTGGCCGGATAGGCCAAGTGGCTTCTCCCGCTGACTTGCCCCTTTGGAAGTAGGAGCTCTTACTTCCATGGGCATTATTCCTCCCCGGGACCTACTGCCAAGTGTGGCCGGGGAACAGTGACTCTTGGCCGGATAGGCCAAGTGGCTTCTCCCGCTGACTTGCCCCTTTGGAAGTAGGAGCTCTTACTTCCATGGTCATTATTCCTCCCCGGGACCTACTGCCAAGTGTAGCCGGGGAACAGTGACTCTTGGCCGGATAGGCCAAGTGGCTTCTCCCGCTGACTTGCCCCTATGGAAGTAGGAGCTCTTACTTCCATGGGCATTATTCCTCCCCGGGACCTACTGCCAAGTGTGGCCGGGGAACAGTGACTCTTGGCCGGATAGGCCAAGTGGCTTCTCCCGCTGACTTGCCCCTTTGGAAGTAGGAGCTCTTACTTCCATGGTCATTATTCCTCCCCGGGACCTACTGCCAAGTGTGGCCGGGGAACAGTGACATGTGGCCGGATAGGCCAAGTGGCTTCTCCCGCTGACTTGCCCCTTTGGAAGTAGGAGCTCTTACTTCCATGGGCATTATTCCTCCCCGGGACCTACTGCCAAGTGTTGCCGGGGGACAGTGACATGTGGCCGGATAGCCCAAGTGGCTTCTCCCGCTGACTTGCCCCTTTGGAAGTAGGAGCTCCTACTTCCATGGGCATTATTCCTCCCCGGGACCTCCTGCCAAGTGTGGCCGGGGAACAGTGACTCTTGGCCGGATAGGCCAAGTGGCTTCTCCCGCTGACTTGCCCCTTTGGAAGTAGGAGCTCCTACTTCCATGGGCATTATTCCTCCCCGGGACCTACTGCCAAGTGTGGCCGGGGAACAGTGACTCTTGGCCGGATAGGCCAAGTGGCTTCTCCCGCTTACTTTCCCCTTTGGAAGTAGGAGCTCCTACTTCCATGGGCATTATTCCTCCCCGGGACCTACTGCCAAGTGTGGCCGGGGAACAGTGACTCTTGGCCGGATAGGCCAAGTGGCTTCTCCCGCTGACTTGACCCTTTGGAAGTAGGAGCTCCTACTTCCATGGGCATTATTCCTCCCCGGGACCTCCTGCCAAGTGTGGCCGGGGAACAGTGACTCTTGGCCGGATAGGCCAAGTTGCTTCTCCCGCTGACTTGCCCCTTTGGAAGTAGGAGCTCCTACTTCCATGGGCACTATACCTCTCGGGGACTTAGAGCCAAGTGTCTTCACCCTTTGGAGGTAGTAGCTCCTACTTCCATGGGCATTATTCCTCCCCGGGACCTCCTGCCAAGTGTGGCCGGGGAACAGTGACTCTTGTTCGGATAGGCCAAGTGGCTTCTCCCGCTGACTTGCCCCTTTGGAAGTAGGAGCTCCTACTTCCATGGGCATTATTCCTCCCCGGGACCTACT
>NW_027285476.1:27500-47301 GCF_040894005.1 Engystomops pustulosus | reverse complement strand
AAAATTTTTACCGGTCGTTTTGGTCTGCGGTTCTTCCGAGAGGTGCCCGCCTGACTGTTCTTTTTCAGCAGCCTCCGAAAGGGCATCCAGCGGGCAAGCCAGGGGTTGGCAGCCGCCGGCGGTGAGCCTTCCCCGGCCGGGGCAGAAAGCTCCGACCGCATAATTTTTTCGACTTTCGCCGAGGCCAAAAGCCCAGGCACTTAGAAAGCCTGCCCGCAGCGCCGCCTCCTGTCAGAGGTCCCCGCCGCCTGCGGTGGTCCTCGCCCGGCAGAGAGAAGCCGGAGTCGCCCTCTCTCCGGTTCTTTTTCACCATTCCGGAGCTCTTAAATCTGCCGTACTCCGAGTGACCGAGGACGCTTCCAGGAGGGCGGCAGAGAGAGGCAGAGTGCCACCGGTCGGGAAGCCGGTTCTCCCACACTTTGAAAATTTTTCGCTTGTGCTGGTGGGATGGAGAGAGAGCGTGGCTTATGCGCCCTCTGCCCCGCGGTACGCCCTGGCTAGCCTTACGCCGGTGGTTCGCCAGGCCACCGGCACCTTGTACGGCGGGGACGGCGTTGCTTATGCGCCCGTCAACCCACCTACTCGCCCCGGCTAGCTTTTTACCCGGAGGGCGCCACGCTCCGGGTAGCAGTGAGCGGCACGAGCCCAGTCATACCATGCCGCTCACCTCGCACCTTTTCCGGCCTCCGCCGCGGAGACCTCACGCTCTGTTCTGCGGAGAGCGATTTTGGGCAAAATCTACAAAGTCCCCGATGGTTAAGGACGTAGACTGTTGAGCGGGACCTACACACTCTTGTAGCCGAAGGGGCTCGCCATTTCCCGCAGAAAATGGATCACCTCCCGCAGAGGAACATGAAATGCCCCTTCCCGCGGGACCCGAAGGACCGCTCTGTCCGAGCAGGCCTCCAGGACCACGGCACGCAAAAGCGACTCAGTCCCGCTGGCATTACGGATCTGACTTAGTGCAAAAACCTGGCAGAGTCGACCAAAACTCCCCTTCTCTGACCGGTATTTTTGCTGCTTTTCTCTGCCGCCGAAGGTGCACTACGTGTCGGATCGCCCAAAATTTTTACCGGTCGTTTTGGTCTGCGGTTCTTCCGAGAGGTGCCCGCCTGACAGTTCTTTTTCAGCAGCCTCCGAAAGGGCATCCAGCGGGCAAGCCAGGGGTTGGCAGCCGCCGGCGGTGAGCCTTCCCCGGCCGGGGCAGACAGCTCCGACCGCATAATTTTTTCGAACTTCTCCGAGGTCAAAATCCCAGGCACTCCGACGGAAGGTCCGCCGCGCGTCTCCCGTCTGACGTCCCCGCCGCTCGCGGTGGTCCTCGCCCGGCAGGGAGCTGCCGGATTCGCCCTCTTACCGGTTCTTTTTCACCTTTCCGGAGCTCTGATATCTGCCGCACACACAGTGACCGAGGACGCTTCCAGGAGGGCGGCAGCGAGAGGCAGAGTGCCACCGGGCGGGTCCTCGGTTCTCCCACACTTAGAAAATTTTTGCGCTTGTGCTGGTGCGAGGACGTAGGTCTTTCGACCGGGGCAAGCCTGGAGGGCGGTAGCCGGGATTGGCGCCCTATTCCCGGCTAGCTCTCGGAGGCTTCACCCGGTTGGAGGTTGGAGCTCCGACTTCCATGGGCATGTTCCTCACCGGGACCTACGACCAAGTGTGGCCGAGGGACAGTGACACATTCCCGGGTAGCCTGAGTGGCTGCTCCCGCTGAGCTACTTCCATGGGCACTATTCCTCCCCGGGACTTGCCGCCAAGTCTTGGCCGGGGGACAGTGACACATTCCCGGGTAGCCTGAGTGGCTGCTCCCGCTGAGCTCTTACTTCCATGGGCATGTTCCTCACCGGGACCAACTACCAAGTGTGGCCGGGTTTCGAGCTCCAAACTCGGCTTGCACTTGGTCGCTTGGGGGGTCCCCTCCGCTCCGGGAAGGGCGCCCTCCAGCGGGCAGACGAGGGTACTTCTAGTCTGCCCGAGCTCCATGGGGCCCCTCTCGCCCCTAGGCTCCCCGCCCAGGGTTCCAGGGTCCCGGATAAAGCCACCCTGCCGAGTTCGGTATAGGGTACCGGGCCTGGCTGGAATCACGCCGGGATCGGTGAGACCTCCTCGGCCGCGGCTCAGCCTCCAAACTCCCTTTCGCGGTTCTCTTCCCTTCAACTTCCATGGGCATGTTCCACACCGGGACCTCCGACCAAGTGTGGCCGGGGAACAGTCGCCCATGCCCGGGTAGCCTCAGCAAGTGCTCCCGCTGAGGTCAACTTGGAGGTTGGAGCTCCGACTTCCATGGGCACTATTCCTCCCCGGGACCTGCCGCCAAGTCTGGCCGGGGGACAGTGACACATTCCCGGGTAGCCTGAGCGGCTTCTCCCGCTGAACTCTTACTTCCATGGGCATGTTCCTCATCAGGAACCAACGACCAAGTGTGGCCCAGGGACAGTGACACATTCCCGGGTATCTTCAGCAGCTGCTCCCGCTGAGCTACTTCCATGAGCACTATTCCTCCCCGGGACCTGCCGCCAAGTCTGGCCGGGGGACAGTGACACATTCCCGGGTAGCCTGAGCGGCTGCTCCCGCTGAGCTACTTCCATGGGCACTATTCCTCCCCGGGACTTGCCGCCAAGTCTTGGCCGGGGGACAGTGACACATTCCCGGGTAGCCTGAGTGGCTGCTCCCGCTGAGCTCTTACTTCCATGGGCATGTTCCTCACCGGGACATACTACCAAGTGTGGCCGGGTTTCGAGCTCCAAACTCGGCTTGCACTTGGTCGCTTGGGGGTCCCCTCCGCTCCGGGAAGGGCGCCCTCCAGCGGGCAGACGAGGGTACTTCTAGTCTGCCCGAGCTCCATGGGGCCCCTCTCGCCCCTAGGCTCCCCGCCCAGGGTTCCAGGGTCCCGGATAAAGCCACCCTGCCGAGTTCGGTATAGGGTACCGGGCCTGGCTGGAATCACGCCGGGATCGGTGAGACCTCCTCGGCCGCGGCTCAGCCTCCAAACTCCCTTTCGCGGTTCTCTTCCCTTCAACTTCCATGGGCATGTTCCACACCGGGACCTCCGACCAAGTGTGGCCGGGGAACAGTCACCCATGCCCGGGTAGCCTCAGCGGCTGCTCCCGCTGAGGTCAACTTGGAGGTTGGAGCTCCGACTTCCATGGGCACTATTCCTCCCCGGGACCTGCCGCCAAGTCTGGCCGGGGGACAGTGACACATTCCCGGGTAGCCCTGAGCGGCTGCTCCCGCTGAACTCTTACTTCCATGGGCATGTTCCTCATCAGGAACCAACGACCAAGTGTGGCCCAGGGACAGTGACACATTCCCGGGTAGCCTGAGTGGCTGCTCCCGCTGAGCTACTTCCATGAGCACTATTCCTCCCCGGGACCTGCCGCCAAGTCTGGCCGGGGGACAGTGACACATTCCCGGGTAGCCTGAGCGGCTGCTCCCGCTGAGCTACTTCCATGGGCACTATTCCTCCCCGGGACTTGCCGCCAAGTCTTGGCCGGGGGACAGTGACACATTCCCGGGTAGCCTGAGTGGCTGCTCCCGCTGAGCTCTTACTTCCATGGGCATGTTCCTCACCGGGACATACTACCAAGTGTGGCCGGGTTTCGAGCTCCAAACTCGGCTTGCACTTGGTCGCTTGGGGGGTCCCCTCCGCTCCGGGAAGGGCGCCCTCCAGCGGGCAGACGAGGGTACTTCTAGTCTGCCCGAGCTCCATGGGGCCCCTCTCGCCCCTAGGCTCCCCGCCCAGGGTTCCAGGGTCCCGGATACAGCCACCCTGCCGAGTTCGGTATAGGGTACCGGGCCTGGCTGGAATCACGCCGGGATCGGTGAGACCTCCTCGGCCGCGGCTCAGCCTCCAAACTCCCTTTCGCGGTTCTCTTCCCTTCAACTTCCATGGGCATGTTCCACACCGGGACCTCCGACCAAGTGTGGCCGGGGAACAGTCGCCCATGCCCGGGTAGCCTCAGCAAGTGCTCCCGCTGAGGTCAACTTGGAGGTTGGAGCTCCGACTTCCATGGGCACTATTCCTCCCCGGGACCTGCCGCCAAGTCTGGCCGGGGGACAGTGACACATTCCCGGGTAGCCTGAGCGGCTGCTCCCGCTGCACTCTTTAGTTCCATGGGCATGTTCCTCATCAGGAATCAACGACCAAGTGTGGCCGAGGGACAGTGACACATTCCCGGGTAGCCTGAGTGGCTGCTCCCGCTGAGCTACTTCCATGAGCACTATTCCTCCCCGGGACCTGCCGCCAAGTCTGGCCGGGGGACAGTGACACATTCCCGGGTAGCCTGAGTGGCTGCTCCCGCTGAGCTACTTCCATGGGAACTATTCCTCCCCGGGACTTGCCGCCAAGTCTTGGCCGGGGGACAGTGACACATTCCCGGGTAGCCTGAGTGGCTGCTCCCGCTGAGCTCTTACTTCCATGGGCATGTTCCTCACCGGGACATACTACCAAGTGTGGCCGGGTTTCGAGCTCCAAACTCGGCTTGCACTTGGTCGCTTGGGGGGTCCCCTCCGCTCCGGGAAGGGCGCCCTCCAGCGGGCAGACGAGGGTACTTCTAGTCTGCCCGAGCTCCATGGGGCCCCTCTCGCCCCTAGGCTCCCGGCCCAGGGTTCCAGGGTCGCGGATCCAGCCACCATGCGGAGTTCGGTTTGGGTACCGGGCCTGGCAGAAATCACGCCGGGATCGGTGAGCCCTCCTCGGCCGCGGCTTCGCGCAAAAACTCCCTTTCGCGGTTCTCTTCACTTCAACTTCCATGGACACGTTCCACACTTGGACCTACGACCAAGTGTGCCCGGGGAACAGTAACCCATGCCCGGGCAGCCTCAGCAAGTGCTCCCGCTGAGGTCAATTTGGAGGTTTGAGCTCCGACTTCCATGGCCATGTTCCTCACCGGGACCTACGACCAAGCGTGGCCGGGTTTCGAGCTCCAAACTCGGCTTGCACTTTGTGGCCAAGGGGGTCCCCTCCGCTCCGGGAAGGGCGCCCTCCAGCGGGCAGACGAGGTTACTTCTAGTCTGCCCGAGCTCCATGGGGCATTATTCCTCCCCGGGACTTGCCGCCAAGTCTGGCCGGGGGACAGTGACACTTGGCCGGGTAGGCGAAGTGGCTTCTCCCGCTGACTTGCCCCTTTGGAAGTAGGAGCTCTTACTTCCATGGGCATTATACCTCTCGAAGACTTAGAGCCAAGTGAGCTCCTACTTCCATGGGCATTATTCCTCCCCGGGACTTGCCGCCAAGTCTGGCCGGGGGACAGTGACACTTGGCCGGATAGGCCAAGTGGCTGCTCCCGCTGACTTGCCCCTTTGGAAGTAGGAGCTCTTACTTCCATGGGCATTATTCCTCCCCGGGACCTACTGCCAAGTGTGGCCGGGGGACAGTGACATGTGGCCGGTTAGGCCAAGTGGCTTCTCCCGCTGACTTGCCCCTTTGGAAGTAGGAGCTCTTACTTCCATGGGCATTATTCCTCCCCGGGACCTACTGCCAAGTGTGGCCGGGGGACAGTGACATGTGGCCGGATAGCCCAAGTGGCTTCTCCCGCTGACTTGCCCCTTTGGAAGTAGGAGCTCCTACTTCCATGGGCATTATTCCTCCCCGGGACCTACTGCCAAGTGTGGCCGGGGAACAGTGACTCTTGGCCGGATAGGCCAAGTGGCTTCTCCCGCTGACTTGCCCCTTTGGAAGTAGGAGCTCTTACTCCCATGGGCAGTATACCTCTCGGGGACTTAGAGCCAAGTGTCTTCACCCTTTGGAGGTGGTAGCTCCTACTTCCATGGGCATTATTCCTCCCCGGGACCTACTGCCAAGTGTGGCCGGGGGACAGTGACTCTTGGCCGGATAGAACTAGTGGCTTCTCCCGCTGACTTGCCCCTTTGGAAGTAGGAGCTCCTACTTCCATGGGCATTATTCCTCCCCGGGACCTACAGCCAAGTGTGGCCGGGGAACAGTGACTCTTGGACGGATAGGCCAAGTGGCTGCTCCCGCTGACTTGCCCCTTTGGAAGTAGGAGCTCCTACTTCCATGGGCATTATTCCTCCCCGGGACCTACTGCCAAGTGTGGCCGGGGAACAGTGACTCTTGGCCGGATAGGCCAAGTGGCTGCTCCCGCTGACTTGCCCCTTTGGAAGTAGGAGCTCTTACTTCCATGGGCATTATTCCTCCCCGGGACCTACTGCCAAGTGTGGCCGGGGGACAGTGACATGTGGCCGGTTAGGCCAAGTGGCTTCTCCCGCTGACTTGCCCCTTTGGAAGTAGGAGCTCTTACTTCCATGGGCATTATTCCTCCCCGGGACCTACTGCCAAGTGTGGCCGGGGGACAGTGACATGTGGCCGGATAGCCCAAGTGGCTTCTCCCGCTGACTTGCCCCTTTGGAAGTAGGAGCTCCTACTTCCATGGGCATTATTCCTCCCCGGGACCTACTGCCAAGTGTGGCCGGGGAACAGTGACTCTTGGCCGGATAGGCCAAGTGGCTTCTCCCGCTGACTTGCCCCTTTGGAAGTAGGAGCTCTTACTCCCATGGGCAGTATACCTCTCGGGGACTTAGAGCCAAGTGTCTTCACCCTTTGGAGGTGGTAGCTCCTACTTCCATGGGCATTATTCCTCCCCGGGACCTACTGCCAAGTGTTGCCGGGGAACAGTGACTCTTGGCCGGATAGAACTAGTGGCTTCTCCCGCTGACTTGCCCCTTTGGAAGTAGGAGCTCCTACTTCCATGGGCATTATTCCTCCCCGGGACCTACTGCCAAGTGTGGCCGGGGAACAGTGACTCTTGGCCGGATAGGCCAAGTGGCTTCTCCCGCTGACTTGCCCCTTTGGAAGTAGGAGCTCCTACTTCCATGGGCATTATTCCTCCCCGGGACCTACAGCCAAGCTTGGCCGGGGGACAGTGACATGTGGCCGGATAGGCCAAGTGGCTTCTCCCGCTGACTTGCCCCTTTGGAAGTAGGAGCTCTTACTTCCATGGGCATTATTCCTCCCCGGGACCTACTGCCAAGTGTGGCCGGGGAACAGTGACTCTTGGCCGGATAGGCCAAGTGGCTTCTCCCGCTGACTTGCCCCTTTGGAGGTAGGAGCTCCTACTTCCATGGGCATTATTCCTCCCCGGGACCTACTGCCAAGTGTGGCCGGGGGACAGTGACATGTGGCCGGATAGCCCAAGTGGCTTCTCCCGCTGACTTGCCCCTTTGGAAGTAGGAGCTCCTACTTCCATGGGCATTATTCCTCCCCGGGACCTACTGCCAAGTGTGGCCGGGGAACAGTGACTCTTGGCCGGATAGAACTAGTGGCTTCTTCCGCTGACTTGCCCCTTTGGAAGTAGGAGCTCCTACTTCCATGGGCATTATTCCTCCCCGGGACCTACAGCCAAGCTTGGCCGGGGGACAGTGACATGTGGCCGGATAGGCCAAGTGGCTTCTCCCGCTGACTTGCCCCTATGGAAGTAGGAGCTCTTACTTCCATGGGCAGTATACCTCTCGAGGACTTAGAGCCAAGTGTCTTCACCCTTTGGAGGTAGTAGCTCCTACTTCCATGGGCATTATTCCTCCCCGGGACCTACTGCCAAGTGTGGCCGGGGGACAGTGACATGTGGCCGGATAGGCCAAGTGGCTTCTCCCGCTGACTTGCCCCTTTGGAAGTAGGAGCTCTTACTTCCATGGGCATTATTCCTCCCCGGGACCTACAGCCAAGTGTGGCCGGGGAACAGTGACTCTTGGACGGATAGGCCAAGTGGCTGCTCCCGCTGACTTGCCCCTTTGGAAGTAGGAGCTCCTACTTCCATGGGCATTATTCCTCCCCGGGACCTACTGCCAAGTGTGGCCGGGGAACAGTGACTCTTGGCCGGATAGGCCAAGTGGCTGCTCCCGCTGACTTGCCCCTTTGGAAGTAGGAGCTCTTACTTCCATGGGCATTATTCCTCCCCGGGACCTACTGCCAAGTGTGGCCGGGGGACAGTGACATGTGGCCGGATAGGCCAAGTGGCTTCTCCCGCTGACTTGCCCCTTTGGAAGTAGGAGCTCTTACTTCCATGGGCATTATTCCTCCCCGGGACCTACTGCCAAGTGTTGCCGGGGGACAGTGACATGTGGCCGGATAGCCCAAGTGGCTTCTCCCGCTGACTTGCCCCTTTGGAAGTAGGAGCTCCTACTTCCATGGGCATTATTCCTCCCCGGGACCTCCTGCCAAGTGTGGCCGGGGAACAGTGACTCTTGGCCGGATAGGCCAAGTGGCTTCTCCCGCTGACTTGCCCCTTTGGAAGTAGGAGCTCCTACTTCCATGGGCATTATTCCTCCCCGGGACCTACTGCCAAGTGTGGCCGGGGAACAGTGACTCTTGGCCGGATAGGCCAAGTTGCTTCTCCCGCTTACTTTCCCCTTTGGAAGTAGGAGCTCCTACTTCCATGGGCATTATTCCTCCCCGGGACCTACTGCCAAGTGTGGCCGGGGAACAGTGACTCTTGGCCGGATAGGCCAAGTGGCTTCTCCCGCTTACTTTCCCCTTTGGAAGTAGGAGCTCCTACTTCCATGGGCATTATTCCTCCCCGGGACCTACTGCCAAGTGTGGCCGGGGAACAGTGACTCTTGGCCGGATAGGCCAAGTGGCTTCTCCCGCTGACTTGACCCTTTGGAAGTAGGAGCTCCTACTTCCATGGGCATTATTCCTCCCCGGGACCTCCTGCCAAGTGTGGCCGGGGAACAGTGACTCTTGGCCGGATAGGCCAAGTTGCTTCTCCCGCTGACTTGCCCCTTTGGAAGTAGGAGCTCCTACTTCCATGGGCACTATACCTCTCGGGGACTTAGAGCCAAGTGTCTTCACCCTTTGGAGGTAGTAGCTCCTACTTCCATGGGCATTATTCCTCCCCGGGACCTCCTGCCAAGTGTGGCCGGGGAACAGTGACTCTTGTTCGGATAGGCCAAGTGGCTTCTCCCGCTGACTTGCCCCTTTGGAAGTAGGAGCTCCTACTTCCATGGGCATTATTCCTCCCCGGGACCTACTGCCAAGTGTGGCCGGGGAACAGTGACTCTTGGCCGGATAGGCCAAGTGGCTTCTCCCGCTGACTTGACCCTTTGGAAGTAGGAGCTCCTACTTCCATGGGCATTATTCCTCCCCGGGACCTACTGCCAAGTGTGGCCGGGGAACAGTGACTCTTGCCTGGGTAGGCCAAGTGGCTTCTCCCGCTGACTTGCCCCTTTGGAAGTAGGAGCTCCTACTTCCATGGGCATTATTCCTCCCCGGGACCTACTGCCAAGAGTGGCCGGGGGACAGTGACATGTGGCCGGATAGGCCAAGTGGCTTCTCCCGCTGACTTGCCCCTTTGGAAGTAGGAGCTCCTACTTCCATGGGCATTATTCCTCCCCGGGACCTACTGCCAAGTGTGGCCGGGGAACAGTGACTCTTGGCCGTATATGCCAAGTGGCTTCTCCCGCTGACTTGCCCCTTTGGAAGTAGGAGCTCCTACTTCCATGGGCATTATTCCTCTCCGGGACCTACTGCCAAGTGTGGCCGGGGAACAGTGACTCTTGGCCGGATAGGCCAAGTGGCTTCTCCCGCTGACTTGACCCTTTGGAAGTAGGAGCTCTTACTTCCATGGGCACTATACCTCTCGTGGACTTAGAGCCAAGTGTCTTCACTCTTTGGAGGTAGTAGCTCCTACTTCCATGGGCATTATTCCTCCCCGGGACCTACTGCCAAGTGTGGCCGGGGGACAGTGACATGTGGCCGGATAGGCCAAGTGGCTTCTCCCGCTGACTTGCCCCTTTGGAAGTAGGAGCTCTTACTTCCATGGGCATTATTCCTCCCCGGGACCTACAGCCAAGTGTGGCCGGGGAACAGTGACTCTTGGACGGATAGGCCAAGTGGCTGCTCCCGCTGACTTGCCCCTTTGGAAGTAGGAGCTCCTACTTCCATGGGCATTATTCCTCCCCGGGACCTACTGCCAAGTGTGGCCGGGGAACAGTGACTCTTGGCCGGATAGGCCAAGTGGCTGCTCCCGCTGACTTGCCCCTTTGGAAGTAGGAGCTCCTACTTCCATGGGCATTATTCCTCCCCGGGACTTGCCGCCAAGTCTGGCCGGGGGACAGTGACACTTGGCCGGGTAGGCGAAGTGGCTTCTCCCGCTGACTTGCCCCTTTGGAAGTAGGAGCTCTTACTTCCATGGGCATTATACCTCTCGAAGACTTAGAGCCAAGTGAGCTCCTACTTCCATGGGCATTATTCCTCCCCGGGACTTGCCGCCAAGTCTGGCCGGGGGACAGTGACACTTGGCCGGGTAGGCGAAGTGGCTTCTCCCGCTGACTTGCCCCTTCGGAAGTAGGAGCTCCTACTTCCATGGGCATTATTCCTCCCCGGGACTTGCCGCCAAGTCTGGCCGGGGGACAGTGACACTTGGCCGGGTAGGCGAAGTGGCTTCTCCCGCTGACTTGCCCCTTTGGAAGTAGGAGCTCTTACTTCCATGGGCATTATACCTCTCGAAGACTTAGAGCCAAGTGAGCTCCTACTTCCATGGGCATTATTCCTCCCCGGGACCTACTGCCAAGTGTGGCCGGGGAACAGTGACTCTTGGCCGGATAGGCCAAGTGGCTTCTCCCGCTGACTTGCCCCTATGGAAGTAGGAGCTCTTACTTCCATGGGCATTATTCCTCCCCGGGACCTACTGCCAAGTGTGGCCGGGGAACAGTGACTCTTGGCCGGATAGGCCAAGTGGCTTCTCCCGCTGACTTGCCCCTTTGGAAGTAGGAGCTCTTACTTCCATGGTCATTATTCCTCCCCGGGACCTACTGCCAAGTGTGGCCGGGGAACAGTGACTCTTGGCCGGATAGGCCAAGTGGCTTCTCCCGCTGACTTGCCCCTTTGGAAGTAGGAGCTCCTACTTCCATGGGCATTATTCCTCCCCGGGACCTACTGCCAAGTGTGGCCGGGGAACAGTGACTCTTGCCTGGGTAGGCCAAGTGGCTTCTCCCGCTGACTTGCCCCTTTGGAAGTAGGAGCTCCTACTTCCATGGGCATTATTCCTCCCCGGGACCTACTGCCAAGTGTGGCCGGGGAACAGTGACTCTTGGCCGGATAGAACTAGTGGCTTCTTCCGCTGACTTGCCCCTTTGGAAGTAGGAGCTCCTACTTCCATGGGCATTATTCCTCCCCGGGACCTACAGCCAAGCTTGGCCGGGGGACAGTGACATGTGGCCGGATAGGCCAAGTGGCTTCTCCCGCTGACTTGCCCCTATGGAAGTAGGAGCTCTTACTTCCATGGGCAGTATACCTCTCGAGGACTTAGAGCCAAGTGTCTTCACCCTTTGGAGGTAGTAGCTCCTACTTCCATGGGCATTATTCCTCCCCGGGACCTACTGCCAAGTGTGGCCGGGGGACAGTGACATGTGGCCGGATAGGCCAAGTGGCTTCTCCCGCTGACTTGCCCCTTTGGAAGTAGGAGCTCTTACTTCCATGGGCATTATTCCTCCCCGGGACCTACAGCCAAGTGTGGCCGGGGAACAGTGACTCTTGGACGGATAGGCCAAGTGGCTGCTCCCGCTGACTTGCCCCTTTGGAAGTAGGAGCTCCTACTTCCATGGGCATTATTCCTCCCCGGGACCTACTGCCAAGTGTGGCCGGGGAACAGTGACTCTTGGCCGGATAGGCCAAGTGGCTGCTCCCGCTGACTTGCCCCTTTGGAAGTAGGAGCTCTTACTTCCATGGGCATTATTCCTCCCCGGGACCTACTGCCAAGTGTGGCCGGGGGACAGTGACATGTGGCCGGATAGGCCAAGTGGCTTCTCCCGCTGACTTGCCCCTTTGGAAGTAGGAGCTCTTACTTCCATGGGCATTATTCCTCCCCGGGACCTACTGCCAAGTGTTGCCGGGGGACAGTGACATGTGGCCGGATAGCCCAAGTGGCTTCTCCCGCTGACTTGCCCCTTTGGAAGTAGGAGCTCCTACTTCCATGGGCATTATTCCTCCCCGGGACCTCCTGCCAAGTGTGGCCGGGGAACAGTGACTCTTGGCCGGATAGGCCAAGTGGCTTCTCCCGCTGACTTGCCCCTTTGGAAGTAGGAGCTCCTACTTCCATGGGCATTATTCCTCCCCGGGACCTACTGCCAAGTGTGGCCGGGGAACAGTGACTCTTGGCCGGATAGGCCAAGTTGCTTCTCCCGCTTACTTTCCCCTTTGGAAGTAGGAGCTCCTACTTCCATGGGCATTATTCCTCCCCGGGACCTACTGCCAAGTGTGGCCGGGGAACAGTGACTCTTGGCCGGATAGGCCAAGTGGCTTCTCCCGCTGACTTGACCCTTTGGAAGTAGGAGCTCCTACTTCCATGGGCATTATTCCTCCCCGGGACCTCCTGCCAAGTGTGGCCGGGGAACAGTGACTCTTGGCCGGATAGGCCAAGTTGCTTCTCCCGCTGACTTGCCCCTTTGGAAGTAGGAGCTCCTACTTCCATGGGCACTATACCTCTCGGGGACTTAGAGCCAAGTGTCTTCACCCTTTGGAGGTAGTAGCTCCTACTTCCATGGGCATTATTCCTCCCCGGGACCTCCTGCCAAGTGTGGCCGGGGAACAGTGACTCTTGTTCGGATAGGCCAAGTCACTTCTCCCGCTGACTTGCCCCTTTGGAAGTAGGAGCTCCTACTTCCATGGGCATTATTCCTCCCCGGGACCTACTGCCAAGTGTGACCGGGGAACAGTGACTCTTGGCCGGATAGGCCAAGTGGCTTCTCCCGCTGACTTGACCCTTTGGAAGTAGGAGCTCCTACTTCCATGGGCATTATTCCTCCCCGGGACCTACTGCCAAGTGTGGCCGGGGAACAGTGACTCTTGCCTGGGTAGGCCAAGTGGCTTCTCCCGCTGACTTGCCCCTTTGGAAGTAGGAGCTCCTACTTCCATGGGCATTATTCCTCCCCGGGACCTACTGCCAAGAGTGGCCGGGGGACAGTGACATGTGGCCGGATAGGCCAAGTGGCTTCTCCCGCTGACTTGCCCCTTTGGAAGTAGGAGCTCCTACTTCCATGGGCATTATTCCTCCCCGGGACCTACTGCCAAGAGTGGCCGGGGGACAGTGACATGTGGCCGGATAGGCCAAGTGGCTTCTCCCGCTGACTTGCCCCTTTGGAAGTAGGAGCTCCTACTTCCATGGGCATTATTCCTCCCCGGGACCTACTGCCAAGTGTGGCCGGGGAACAGTGACTCTTGGCCGGATAGGCCAAGTGGCTTCTCCCGCTGACTTGCCCCTTTGGAAGTAGGAGCTCTTACTTCCATGGGCACTATACCTCTCGGGGACTTACAGCCAAGTGTCTTCACTCTTTGGAGGTAGTAGCTCCTACTTCCATGGGCATTATTCCTCCCCGGGACCTACTGCCAAGTGTGGCCGGGGGACAGTGACATGTGGCCGGATAGGCCAAGTGGCTTCTCCCGCTGACTTGCCCCTTTGGAAGTAGGAGCTCTTACTTCCATGGGCATTATTCCTCCCCGGGACCTACAGCCAAGTGTGGCCGGGGAACAGTGACTCTTGGACGGATAGGCCAAGTGGCTGCTCCCGCTGACTTGCCCCTTTGGAAGTAGGAGCTCCTACTTCCATGGGCATTATTCCTCCCCGGGACCTACTACCAAGTGTGGCCGGGGAACAGTGACTCTTGGCCGGATAGGCCAAGTGGCTGCTCCCGCTGACTTGCCCCTTTGGAAGTAGGAGCTCTTACTTCCATGGGCATTATTCCTCCCCGGGACCTACTGCCAAGTGTGGCCGGGGGACAGTGACATGTGGCCGGTTAGGCCAAGTGGCTTCTCCCGCTGACTTGCCCCTTTGGAAGTAGGAGCTCTTACTTCCATGGGCATTATTCCTCCCCGGGACCTACTGCCAAGTGTGGCCGGGGGACAGTGACATGTGGCCGGATAGCCCAAGTGGCTTCTCCCGCTGACTTGCCCCTTTGGAAGTAGGAGCTCCTACTTCCATGGGCATTATTCCTCCCCGGGACCTACTGCCAAGTGTGGCCGGGGAACAGTGACTCTTGGCCGGATAGGCCAAGTGGCTTCTCCCGCTGACTTGCCCCTTTGGAAGTAGGAGCTCTTACTCCCATGGGCAGTATACCTCTCGGGGACTTAGAGCCAAGTGTCTTCACCCTTTGGAGGTAGTAGCTCCTACTTCCATGGGCATTATTCCTCCCCGGGACCTACTGCCAAGTGTTGCCGGGGAACAGTGACTCTTGGCCGGATAGAACTAGTGGCTTCTCCCGCTGACTTGCCCCTTTGGAAGTAGGAGCTCCTACTTCCATGGGCATTATTCCTCCCCGGGACCTACTGCCAAGTGTGGCCGGGGAACAGTGACTCTTGGCCGGATAGGCCAAGTGGCTTCTCCCGCTGACTTGCCCCTTTGGAAGTAGGAGCTCCTACTTCCATGGGCATTATTCCTCCCCGGGACCTACTGCCAAGTGTGGCCGGGGAACAGTGACTCTTGGCCGGATAGAACTAGTGGCTTCTTCCGCTGACTTGCCCCTTTGGAAGTAGGAGCTCCTACTTCCATGGGCATTATTCCTCCCCGGGACCTACAGCCAAGCTTGGCCGGGGGACAGTGACATGTGGCCGGATAGGCCAAGTGGCTTCTCCCGCTGACTTGCCCCTTTGGAAGTAGGAGCTCTTACTTCCATGGGCATTATTCCTCCCCGGGACCTACTGCCAAGTGTGGCCGGGGAACAGTGACTCTTGGCCGGATAGGCCAAGTGGCTTCTCCCGCTGACTTGCCCCTTTGGAGGTAGGAGCTCCTACTTCCATGGGCATTATTCCTCCCCGGGACCTACTGCCAAGTGTGGCCGGGGAACAGTGACTCTTGGCCGGGTAGGCCAAGTGGCTTCTCCCGCTGACTTGCCCCTTTGGAAGTAGGAGCTCCTACTTCCATGGGCATTATTCCTCCCCGGGACCTACTGCCAAGTGTGGCCGGGGAACAGTGACTCTTGGCCGGATAGGCCAAGTGGCTTCTCCCGCTGACTTGCCCCTTTGGAAGTAGGAGCTCCTACTTCCATGGGCATTATTCCTCCCCGGGACCTACTGCCAAGTGTGGCCGGGGAACAGTGACTCTTGGCCGGATAGAACTAGTGGCTTCTTCCGCTGACTTGCCCCTTTGGAAGTAGGAGCTCCTACTTCCATGGGCATTATTCCTCCCCGGGACCTACAGCCAAGCTTGGCCGGGGGACAGTGACATGTGGCCGGATAGGCCAAGTGGCTTCTCCCGCTGACCTGCCCCTTTGGAAGTAGGAGCTCTTACTTCCATGGGCATTATTCCTCCCCGGGACCTACTGCCAAGTGTGGCCGGGGAACAGTGACTCTTGGCCGGATAGGCCAAGTGGCTTCTCCCGCTGACTTGCCCCTTTGGAAGTAGGAGCTCCTACTTCCATGGGCATTATTCCTCCCCGGGACCTACAGCCAAGCTTGGCCGGGGGACAGTGACATGTGGCCGGATAGGCCAAGTGGCTTCTCCCGCTGACCTGCCCCTTTGGAAGTAGGAGCTCTTACTTCCATGGGCATTATTCCTCCCCGGGACCTACTGCCAAGTGTGGCCGGGGAACAGTGACTCTTGGCCGGGTAGGCCAAGTGGCTTCTCCCGCTGACTTGCCCCTTTGGAGGTAGGAGCTCCTACTTCCATGGGCATTATTCCTCCCCGGGACCTACTGCCAAGAGTGGCCGGGGAACAGTGACTCTTGGCCGGATAGGCCAAGTGGCTTCTCCCGCTGACTTGCCCCTTTGGAGGTAGTAGCTCCTACTTCCATGGGCATTATTCCTCCCCGGGACCTACTGCCAAGTGTGGCCGGGGAACAGTGACTCTTGGCCGTGTAGGCCAAGTGGCTTCTCCCGCTGACTTGCCCCTTTGGAAGTAGGAGCTCCTACTTCCATGGGCACTATTCCTCTCCGGGACCTACTGCCAAGTGTGGCCGGGGAACAGTGACTCTTGGCCGGATAGGCCAAGTGGCTTCTCCCGCTGACTTGCCCCTTTGGAAGTAGGAGCTCTTACTCCCATGGGCAGTATACCTCTCGGGGACTTAGAGCCAAGTGTCTTCACCCTTTGGAGGTGGTAGCTCCTACTTCCATGGGCATTATTCCTCCCCGGGACCTACTGCCAAGTGTGGCCGGGGAACAGTGACTCTTGGCCGGATAGAACTAGTGGCTTCTCCCGCTGACTTGCCCCTTTGGAAGTAGGAGCTCCTACTTCCATGGGCATTATTCCTCCCCGGGACCTATTGCCAAGTGTGGCCGGGGAACAGTGACTCTTGGCCGGATAGGCCAAGTGGCTTCTCCCGCTGACTTGCCCCTTTGGAAGTAGGAGCTCCTACTTCCATGGGCATTATTCCTCCCCGGGACCTACTGCCAAGTGTGGCCGGGGAACAGTGACTCTTGGCCGGGTAGGCCAAGCGGCTTCTCCCGCTGACTTGCCCCTTTGGAAGTAGGAGCTCCTACTTCCATGGGCATTATTCCTCCCCGGGACCTACTGCCAAGTGTGGCCGGGGAACAGTGACTCTTGGCCGGGTAGGCCAAGTGGCTTCTCCCGCTGACTTGCCCCTTTGGAAGTAGGAGCTCTTACTCCCATGGGCAGTATACCTCTCGGGGACTTAGAGCCAAGTGTCTTCACCCTTTGGAGGTAGTAGCTCCTACTTCCATGGGCATTATTCCTCCCCGGGACCTACTGCCAAGTGTAGCCGGGGAACAGTGACTCTTGGCCGGATAGAACTAGTGGCTTCTCCCGCTGACTTGCCCCTTTGGAAGTAGGAGCTCCTACTTCCATGGGCATTATTCCTCCCCGGGACCTATTGCCAAGTGTGGCCGGGGAACAGTGACTCTTGGCCGGATAGGCCAAGTGGCTTCTCCCGCTGACTTGCCCCTTTGGAAGTAGGAGCTCCTACTTCCATGGGCATTATTCCTCCCCGGGACCTACTGCCAAGTAAGGCCGGGGAACAGTGACTCTTGGCCGGATAGAACTAGTGGCTTCTTCCGCTGACTTGCCCCTTTGGAAGTAGGAGCTCCTACTTCCATGGGCATTATTCCTCCCCGGGACCTACAGCCAAGTGTGGCCGGGGGACAGTGACATGTGGCCGGATAGGCCAAGTGGCTTCTCCCGCTGACTTGCCCCTTTGGAAGTAGGAGCTCCTACTTCCATGGGCATTATTCCTCCCCGGGACCTACTGCCAAGTGTGGCCGGGGAACAGTGACTCTTGGCCGGGTAGGCCAAGTGGCTTCTCCCGCTGACTTTCCCCTTTGGAAGTAGGAGCTCCTACTTCCATGGGCATTATTCCTCCCCGGGACCTACTGCCAAGTGTGGCCGGGGAACAGTGACTCTTGGCCGGGTAGGCCAAGTGGCTTCTCCCGCTGACTTGCCCCTTTGGAAGTAGGAGCTCTTACTCCCATGGGCAGTATACCTCTCGGGGACTTAGAGCCAAGTGTCTTCACCCTTTTTAGGTAGTAGCTCCTACTTCCATGGGCATTATTCCTCCCCGGGACCTACTGCCAAGTGTAGCCGGGGAACAGTGACTCTTGGCCGGATAGAACTAGTGGCTTCTCCCGCTGACTTGCCCCTTTGGAAGTAGGAGCTCCTACTTCCATGGGCATTATTCCTCCCCGGGACCTACTGCCAAGAGTGGCCGGGGAACAGTGACTCTTGGCCGGATAGGCCAAGTGGCTTCTCCCGCTGACTTGCCCCTTTGGAAGAAGGAGCTCCTACTTCCATGGGCATTATTCCTCCCCGGGACCTACTGCCAAGTAAGGCCGGGGAACAGTGACTCTTGGCCGGATAGAACTAGTGGCTTCTTCCGCTGACTTGCCCCTTTGGAAGTAGGAGCTCCTACTTCCATGGGCATTATTCCTCCCCGGGACCTACAGCCAAGCTTGGCCGGGGGACAGTGACATGTGGCCGGATAGGCCAAGTGGCTTCTCCCGCTGACTTGCCCCTTTGGAGGTAGGAGCTCTTACTTCCATGGGCATTATTCCTCTCCGGGACCTACAGCCAAGTGTGGCCGGGGAACAGTGAAACTTGGCCGGATAGGCCAAGTGGCTGCTCCCGCTGACTTGCCCCTTTGGAAGTAGGAGCTCCTACTTCCATGGGCATTATTCCTCCCCGGGACCTATAGCCAAGTGTGGCCGGGGGACAGTGACATGTGGCCGGATAGGCCGAGCGGCTTCTCCCGCTGACGTCATCGCTTTGGAAGTAGGAGCTCCTACTTCCATGGGCTTGTTCCTCCCCGGGACTTGCCGCCAAGTCTGGCCGGGGGACAGTGACATGTGGCCGGATAGGCCAACTGGCTGCTCCCGCTGAGCCCCTACTTCCATGGGCTTGTTCGTCCCCCGGGACTTGCCGCCAAGTCTGGCCGGGGAACAGTGACATGCCGCCGGATTCGGCCGAGCGGCTGCTCCCGCTGACGTCATCGCTTTGGAAGTAGGAGCTCCTACTTCCATGGGCTTGTTCCTCCCCGGGACTTGCCGCCAAGTCTGGCCGGGGGACAGTGACATGTGGCCGGATAGGCCAACTGGCTGCTCCCGCTGAGCCCCTACTTCCATGGGCTTGTTCGTCCCCCGGGACTTGCCGCCAAGTCTGGCCGGGGAACAGTGACATGCCGCCGGATACGGCCGAGCGGCTGCTCCCGCTGACGTCATCGCTTTGGAAGTAGGAGCTCCTACTTCCATGGGCTTGTTCCTCCCCGGGACTTGCCGCCAAGTCTGGCCGGGGGACAGTGACATGTGGCCGGATAGGCCAACTGGCTGCTCCCGCTGAGCCCCTACTTCCATGGGCTTGTTCGTCCCCGGGACTTGCCGCCAAGTCTGGCCGGGGAACAGTGACATGCCGCCGGATACGGCCGAGCGGCTGCTCCCGCTGACGTCATCGCTTTGGAAGTCGGAGCTCCTACTTCCATGGGCTTGTTCCTCCCCGGGACTTGCCGCCAAGTCTGGCCGGGGGACAGTGACATGTGGCCGGATAGGCCAACTGGCTGCTCCCGCTGAGCCCCTACTTCCATGGGCTTGTTCGTCCCCGGGACTTGCCGCCAAGTCTGGCCGGGGAACAGTGACATGCCGCCGGATACGGCCGAGCGGCTGCTCCCGCTGACGTCATCGCTTTGGAAGTCGGAGCTCCTACTTCCATGGGCTTGTTCCTCCCCGGGACTTGCCGCCAAGTCTGGCCGGGGGACAGTGACATGTGGCCGGATAGGCCAACTGGCTGCTCCCGCTGAGCCCCTACTTCCATGGGCTTGTTCGTCCCCGGGACTTGCCGCCAAGTCTGGCCGGGGAACAGTGACATGCCGCCGGATACGGCCGAGCGGCTGCTCCCGCTGACGTCATCGCTTTGGAAGTCGGAGCTCCTACTTCCATGGGCTTGTTCCTCCCCGGGACTTGCCGCCAAGTCTGGCCGGGGGACAGTGACATGTGGCCGGATAGGCCAACTGGCTGCTCCCGCTGAGCCCCTACTTCCATGGGCTTGTTCGTCCCCGGGACTTGCCGCCAAGTCTGGCCGGGGAACAGTGACATGCCGCCGGATACGGCCGAGCGGCTGCTCCCGCTGACGTCATCACTTTGGAAGTCGGAGCTCCTACTTCCATGGGCTTGTTCCTCCCCGGGACTTGCCGCCAAGTCTGGCCGGGGGACAGTGACATGTGGCCGGATAGGCCAACTGGCTGCTCCCGCTGAGCCCCTACTTCCATGGGCTTGTTCGTCCCCGGGACTTGCCGCCAAGTCTGGCCGGGGAACAGTGACATGCCGCCGGATACGGCCGAGCGGCTGCTCCCGCTGACGTCATCACTTCGGAAGTCCATGCACGGGGCAAGGCTCGCACTCCAGGCGAGAACCAGCTCT